>NW_010268787.1:16906-19008 GCF_000690775.1 Eurypyga helias
AGCCACACCTGCCATTCCTGAGGCAAAGGCAGCAGTTGGAGGCTCCACAAAAAGCACAGGATCCCCTACCCTCTCCCCACCAGGCAGAAGGAGGAAGACACCTGAGAGAGAGGAGGGAATGGAAGCAAGTCCCTGCTCAAGGCAGCAGCTGAATGCCCTCCCGGCCTCCCTGCCCTTCCCAGGTGCCCTTACACAACAGGTACCGGGCTCTGGGACTCAAGGGTCAGGGAAGAGGGAATATGATAGAAGGTTCACCCAGGGAGTCACCCAGGGGGAGTTGGTCAGCCCCACACATTAAGTCTTCCTCTGTTAAGAAGGAGGGTGATTGCTCTCCCTGAGACCCAGGTTAGGGACATCACTACTGGTGATTACTACCACCATTTACCACTGGTCTGGTAAAGCCTTCTGACTATTACCCTCTGTTGGTAATGCAGGTGGGCAGTGATGAGGTTGCTCAAAGAAGCCTACAAGTGATCAAAAGGGATTTCAGGACCCTGGGGTAGCTGGTTGAAGGATCGAGAGCACAGGTCCTATTTTCCTCAATCCCTTCAGTGTCAGGGTAGAATACAAAAAGGAACAAGAAAACACACCTGATAAACACGTGGCTGGTGCAACAGTGGAATTTTAATTTCTTTGATCATGGGGAGGTTTACATGGTGCTGGGCCTGTTGGTGATGGATTAGAGTCCAGCTTTCTCAAAGGAGGGAAAGGATTTTCACTCATTGAAAGGGCTTTAAACTAGGCTTGAAGGGGAAAGGGATACAACTGAGCTTGCTAGAGATGAGCCTAGGAATGTAAGGCCAAATTTGGAACCAAAATCAATAGCCCACCCCAAGTGCATGTACACCAATGCATGCAATATGGTCAACAAACAGGAAGAGCTGGAAACCATGGTGCAGCAGGATAGCTATGATGTAGTTTGCATCACGATGTAGTTGCCATCACAGAGATGTTCTGGGATGACTCTCATGAGTGGAGTGCTGCAGCTGATGGCTACAAGCTCTTCAGAAGGGACAGACAAGGAAGGAAAGGAGGTGAGGTGGCCTTGTATCTTAGGGTATGTTTCAAGTATGCAGAGCTCAATGACAGGTATAATAAGGTTGAGTGAGTGTGAGTAAGGACGAGTGGGAAGGCCAACAAGGCAGACATCCTGATGGGAGTCTGTTACAGACCGCCCAACCAGGATGAGTTGGCAGATGAAGCATTCCATAAGCAGCTGGCAGAAGTCTCATGATTACTAGCCCTTGTTCTCATGGGGGACTTCAACTTGTATGCAAAGCTCAATGACGGGGATGATAAGGTTGAGTGGGTGTGAGTAAGGATGAGTGGGAAGGCCAACAAGGCAAACATCCTGATGGGAGTCTGTTACAGACCACCCAAACAGGATGAGGAGACAGATGAAGCATTCTACAAGCAGCTGGCAGAAGTCTCACAATCGCTAGCCCTTGTTCTCATGGGGGACTTCAACTTACCAGATGTCGTACTGACCATGAAATAATATAGCTCTCAATTGTAGGTGAAGCAAGGAGGGGGGGGTCAGCAGGACTGCTACCATGGACTTCTGAAGGGCAGATTTTGGTATAACAGTGGTTGAGAGAGTCCCATGGGAGACTGTCCTGAAGGACAAAGTGGTCCAGGAAGGCTGGTTGTCCTTCAAAAAGGAAGCCTTAAAGGTGCAGGAGCAGGCTGTCCCCATGTGCTGTAAGACGAACCATCAGACAACTGGCCTGGCTGAACAGGGAGCTTTTGCTGGGAGTCAGGGAAAAAAAGGAAGAAGGGGCAGGCAACTCAAGAAGAGTACAGGGATCTTGTAAGGTCATGCAGCGAGAAAATTAGAAAGGCTAAAGCCCAACTGGAACTTAATCTGGCCACTGTTGTGAAAAACAACAAAAAATGTTTCTACAAATATAGTAGCAACAAAAGGGGAGTCAAAGAGAATCTCCATCCCCTATTGGATGTGGGAGGAAACATAGTGACAAAGGACGAGGAAAAAGCTGAGGTACTGAATGCTACCTTTGCCTCAGTCTTTAATAACCAGACCAGTTAATAATAATAATAACAACCCCCTGAGCTGCAAGACAGAAATGGAAAGTAGAATAAAT
>NW_010268787.1:19310-70034 GCF_000690775.1 Eurypyga helias
GAAGGGCTGTGAGGAGGATCCAGGGAACTACAGGTACCAAGGAAGATGATGGAGTGGTTCATCTTGAATGAGCTCACACGGCAGGTGCAAGGCAACCAGGGGATCAGCCCCAGCCAGCATGGGTTCGTGAAGGGCAGCTCCTGCTTGACTATCCTGATCTCCTTCTATGACCGGGTGACCCCAGTAGTGGATGAGGGGAAGGCTGTGGGTGTTGTCTACGTGGACTCGGTAAAAGCCTTTGACACGGTCTTCCAGAGCATTCTCCTAAAGAAGCTGGCAGCTCATGGCTTAGACAGATGCTCTTCACTGGGTTAAAAGCTGGCTGGAGGGAAGAGCACAGAGGGTTGTGGTAAACGGAGTTAAGCCTGGTTGGCAGCCAGTCTCAAGTGGTGTCCACCAGGGCTCAATCTTGGGGCCGGTCTTGTTTAACATATTTGTCAATGGTCTTGATGCAGGGGATTGAGTGCTCCCTCAGGAATTTGGCAGATGACACGAAGTTGGGTGGAAGTGTTGATCTTCTTGAAGGTAGGAGAGTCCTGCAGAGGGACCTGGACAGGATGGATTGATGGGCTAAGGTCAATTGTATGAGTTGTATAGAGTCACCATCCCTGGAGGTGTTCAAAGAACATGTAGACATGGTGCTTGAGGACACGGTCTAGTGGGTACGGTAGTGTGGGTTAATGGTTGGACGAGATGATCTTATAGGCCTTTTCCAACCTTAGTGATTCTCTGATTCTCTGTCATTCTGTACCATACATAAATCTATCAGTTCTATTTTAAGCTCTTTCGACTTTGTAAAACTTGTAAACTCAAATCAAAACACTCCAGAAAAAGAGCATAAGAAAATAAAAGAGAGAGTAAGGTAATAGTTCATTAATTATAAGAACATTTTAGAAACAGGACAGAAACTCATTTGAATAAATATAAAACAAAGCTGGTGCATCTTCTAAATTATGCTCAGCATTAATAGAAGTCTTGCAAAGTGCTGGAGTAAATAATAAAAAATTTTAATTAAAAAATCCTTAAATTACTAATAGCAATTTTTAAAACAAACATACAAGCAATAAAACCCCAAGTAAACAAAAAACCTAAACAAAATCAAGAAGTCTTTACACCAGATAATTCAAAGTAGATTTTTATAAGGTCATTGAAAGCATCCTAGTATAACCTTATGCTAAACAGGTAGAACTTACAGAAAACATTATCTTCAGCATGAGTTCTGTGCTTTAGAATCAGATGAGAATTTTGGCTACAATGTTTACCAAAGTTTTCAGATAAAGAACCTTCAGATCTTGATGTATGCAATGCATCTCTCATAAAAAACTCAACAGCTGTCATGTTCACAAGCAGCCTAGAGGCGCTCAAAGCAACCATCCAGGAATGATTGTCATCAGCCACGACTTCATTATTTGAGATTCAGACTGATGACAAATGAATTACGGTCAGTTTAACGGATTCATCCTCACTCACTGTCTCCAAATCTTCATTACAAAACAAGTCAGTGTGTTTCCTTGTGTATCTGTAAGTTGCAGAACATGCTTCTATTAAAATCCTCAGAGCTAGCACTGGAAATAAAATTGTAACAATATCTACAATTAAGGGACGCCGACATTAAGAAAATGTCAGGAAATTTATTATCGCTATAGATTCTCTGGGATTTATTACTTAATGATAGCAATAAATATGTCAAGATTAACATATGCTTGCAACAATGAATAGTAAGGAGAGAATGTAAAAAAATCATTATGCTCTGTATTATAATTTAGTTCACCCATTTTTTGCCTACTCATATTTGACAATGCAACACTTCTTGGTTTTTTTCTACATCCAATTGAATTTGAAGCTATATCACCTTGCACTGAAATCTCGTAATATCTAACATGTTAAAAAAGGTCAGCAATAGCTTTTTCTACATGGCCAAGAAGCTTCTAAGAAATATTTAGAGGTGAAATCCAATTGAAGTCAATAACAAAACTTCTATTTACTTTGCCATGTACTTATATTAAAAGGATGATGTTATTGATTCAGTAGGTAATGCTTTTAGCTCTAAATCAGAACTCATCCAATGTCATATTTGGGACTGATTTTAGTATTTTGGGCAACAGTAATGTTGCATTAGCTCTGAAAATCTGCAAGAAAATGTACCATCAGATAACCTTTCAGAAACAAAAACTTGTCTTCTGTTTAAATAAAATTTAAATCCAGCAAGCTGAACATTTATACCTATCAAAACCCAAAGGTATTTCTCATAGAAGGTTTTTTATAAACCCTATAATCCTAGACAACTCCAAGTAGGTTAATTATATTATTTAACTATATTCTATTCTGTGTGTTGTTCACATACCCAATATTTTAGCTTTCCATGCAAAATTACTGTTTTAATGTATTTGGATCAACTACGGCCTGTAAGAGCAGGACCAGGGAAGGTCCTCACACATATAAAAGTAATTAAAAAGGAAGAAATACATTAAAGATCAGATTTTGCAATAAAGGGCATTTATGAATGGAATCTTAGTGAAATCTTTGTTTGGACCAAAGAAAACTTATTAGAAGATCCAGAAAGAAAAATTAACAGTAAGTTGTCAAAGTCTACAATGAAACGAAGTTATCTAGGAAAAATGAAAACCAGCTGTGAGGACTGGAGAAGACTCATACAATTGAATATCTGAGACACCAATGACAAACAAGGGTCAGTGAAGAAAAATGTAAAGCGACACACAGCAGAAAAAAAAATCAGATTTTCATAGATGGACTCAGAGAAGCCTGTTAATGGAGTGGAATACGTCAAATTACACAAATTAGTTACATGAATACTTTAACTCAGTGACAGTCAAAAAAAGTAAATACAGTGTTAGGAAATGAACAGAAAGCAAACCAGAAAATTGTTATGCCACTATAAATTCAGCTTCCCACTAGATCCGCAGATCTTGAATAATGTGTTGATTTTTTGCAGATTGCTTTGATCTTGTTTTCAGAAACAATATATTAAGATTGGAGAAATTCAAGCGTTATATTAATTTTCAAAATAAGAAGAAGGGCCCCACAGGTCAGTCAGTCTCATTCTGGTCTCTGGGAGATCCCCAGGGAACGAGTTCTCTTAGAAGTAATTTCTGGTGAGTGAGAATAGCCAACATGTATTTACCAAAGGTAACCTATGTTTGATTGTGTTGGGTTTCTGTGGTAGGGGGCTTTGGTAGCGAGGGAAGGGCCACAGGGATGGCTCCTGTGAGCAACTTAAGAAAAGCTCCCCTGGCTCCAAGTCAGACCCTCCTCTGGCTATGGCCAAGCCAGTCAACACCTCTATGAATGATTGTACTTAAGAGGGAAAAACACAAAAAGAGAAGCAGCAATGGAAGTGGATAGAGAGTGGAAATAATCAGTGTGGAGAGAGGAGTGGGATGTGAGAGAGATAACAAGGTAGACACCAGGTCAGTGAGGAAAGGAGGGGAGGAGGTGGGCCGTAGCAGAGACTCCCTGTGCTCCTGCAGCCATGGAGCATAATGGTGGAGCTGGGACCCACCTGCAGCCTGGAAAGGACCCACGCTGGACCAGGCGGCTGTGTCTGAAGAAGCCCATGACTCTGTGGGAAGCCCATGCTGAAGCAGACCACTCTTGAAGGACTGCACGGTCACATAAGGGATCCATGCTGGAGCATCTAGAAGAGAAAACTGCAGCCAATGAGAAGGACTCAGAGTAGAAGGGATCCACTCTGGAGCAAGGGAAGAGTGTGAGGAATTGCCTTCCCCTGAAGGGTAAAGAGTGACAGAGACTATATGAAATGAACTGACTGGGAAACCTGCATTCCCCTTCCCCTGTGTTGCTGATGTGGGAGAAGGTAGTCTGGAAAGAAGGGAGGGGTGTGGGGGCATGGTTTTTAAGATCTGATTTGTCCCTCATCGTTCTACTCTGATTTGATTGGTAACTGATTAAATTGACTTTTCTTCCCCAAGTCAAGTGTGTTTTGCCCATTACCATAATGGGTGAGTGATCCCCCCCTGTCCTTCCCTTAATGCAAGAACCTTTCCATGTATTTTCTTCTCCCCATCTCACTGAGAGATGGAGTGAGCGAGCAGCTTCACGGTCTTTTGTTACTTGCTGCGTCTAAACCAAGACACTGATTAACCTGACTGACTTCTATGCTGAGTTTACTGGGTCTGTAGATGTGGTCAAACGTTCATTTTAACAAGACTTTAACCCAATCTCCCACGGTGTCTTTGTTGGGGTAAGTGAAAAATTGGAGGGATCATCATACTCAAAAGGTAGTGATTCATAATCTACCTGGAAACTGGTTACAAACAGGATTCCTCACAGACTACTCTGGGGATTTATTACATTTAATATCTTATCTAATGCTACAGGTCATTGATTAAGTTTATCATCTTCAAGTTTGTGGGTAACTCTGAGATGGGGGATAGAATTGGTATGCTTGAGGGCATGGCTGCAATTGAGAGACATCTAGAAAGGCTAGAGGAATGGGCTAACAAGATCCTTATGAAATCCAGCACTGACAAAGTTCTGTGCTTGAGGCAGACTAACCCCCTGCAGCAGTATAGGCTGGGGTCTGACTGCCAGTAAGCAGCTCTGCTGGAAAGGACATGGTGGGCAGTAGGCCAAATATGAGTCATTTCTGTGCCCTGGCAGAAAAGCTTCTTTCATGCTGAGCTGTATCAACAAGACTATAGACAGTAGATTAAGGGAAGTGACTATTGCCCTTTACTCAGCAATTGATAGACTCCTTCAGGAATACTGCAGTCATTTTTCAGGACCTTGGTACAAGTAGTGTTTATAAAGCTGAATGACTGAAAGAGTCTACAGTCCAGCAGAAGGTCAACCAGATTGTTGGGTGCTGGAGCACTTAAACATGTGAGGAGAGGCTGAAGGAACAGGGCTTGTTCAACCTGGAGAAGAGAACAGAGCAGCTTTCTAATACATATGAAGAGGCTACCAAGAAGACAGGACCAGGTTCTTTAACAAAGTGGACAGAGGGAGAACAAGAGGGACTGGTAAAAAATTGAAACAGGACAAGTTCAAAGCGATATGAGAGAAAAAAAATCTGCTCTATGAGGGTACTTATGCTCAGAGAGTCTATAGGATCATCATGTTTGGAAGTTTTCCATACTCAGAAGGATACTGAAAGCCAAGCAACCGGGTCTGAATTCACTGTCTACTCTGCTTTGAGCAAGAGGTTGGACTAGATGACCTCCCAAGATCCTTTCCACTCTCAGTGTTATGATCTTGTGTTTATCTGTGACAGGAAACCTAGTGATTTCTCAGAAATAAGTAGCTCATAGCTGCATTTGGCCCAAATGATGGTACTTGAATAAGCCTGCTCTAGATTTTAGTGAGAAACCATATCTAGAAAGCAGAGATAGTTGAGAGTTAAAAAGGAAGGATGTGGTTCTGCAGAGATCCAAACAATTCAATATGTAACAATTTAGACAATGGAAGTAAAGTCAGATTTATTAAATTAACACAGCATATAATTTTGAAAGTTGTAAACGTAAACTGCAGTACAGATTCCAAAATCAAAACAATATTGTCAAATTGAAGAAATATTTGTGAAGGAAAAAGAAATCAATAAACATAAATGCAAGATTCTGCCTTTTGATTAGAATGTTTATCTGTCCACCTGACTAAATAATGGTAAAATGGATCTGGGGAAAATTAGCTGAGCATGCGTCAATGATATTTTGTAGTTTTAAGAGTATAGATCAGCACACTGAAATACATAAAGTAAACCTGAAAGATGGGTAGCAATATTTCTCTCCTACTAGTGTTAGTGCAGCTTCAGCTGGGTGTTTTACAGGCATCAAAGTACAAGAAAGATGTGGGTAGAGAAACCCGTGGCATAAATTATGAAGAGTAGTGCAGGACCCTACTCAAATGACCTGTGAAGAAAGCTTGAAAGAACTCTGATTGTTTAGTCTAGACAAGGAGACAGAAAAGAAACATGATAGTACTTTTGAAATATGTAAAAGGCTTCTGCAAAGTGAAAAAGAACAATCTGTTTTTTATCTCTGTGGAGGACAGGTCAAGAAGCCATGAGCTGAAATTGCAGTATAAGAGCCTTATGTGACATTATGAAAACTTTCTGACTTTAAGAATAGCAAATCACTGAAACAGACTGATAACGAAGGTGGTAAGAGCCAGCATCAGCTGTGGATTTTCAGAACAGGCTAGACAGACCCCTGTCAGGGATGCTAAAGGTTTAATTGTTTCAGCCCGGGGATGGAGAGATGGAACAGATGACCTCCAGAGATCTTTTCTAACCAGAGGTACAGAATCATGGTAAGACTGGAACATGAATTTTCTCTTGCTAAAGGAATGCATAATTTCATAGAGATTGTAAGGTTCAGCCCTTACAAAAAAATAACTTTTTCTCATACAGCTGTGTTTTCCAATGGCGTTAGCCATCTCCACCGTTCTCAAGGTGAGGAGCCTGAAGGATAAAGCAGTGTTATTGGTACCCTGGACTCAAATTTAATTCACTATTTCAAAAAGCTGTTCCTGCCAAGTACAAAGAAAAATAGAATGGATTGAAAGATAGAAGGTTGGAGGGAAGGTATTTAACAAATGAATGAATGAACAAACATATTCAAAAGATAAAATCCCACTAAGCCTGTGAGTGCATGCAATACTATTTGTGGAATAAGCAGCGCCTTATTTCCTGCTAGAGGAGAAGGCAAGTCACCACTGCAAAGGGTGCAACCCTTCAGTAATGCTTCTGGTGTTCAGGAGCCCTGGATGTTTTCACTTGATCCCTTCTTTGTTGATGTTTCACTAGGATACTAACGCTTCATAACAAACTTTAGAATCATCCATATGCCAGCATTTAAATATCCTTGGAAATGGGGCAGTCAGGAGGCAGGAAGATTATAGTGTGTACTACAAGTTACTTACAATTTGCACTCCAGTTCACAGAAAGCTTTTGTAAACATAACAAAAGTCTACAAACCCCCTTTCTTTCCTGATAAAATTAGTGGGTTGGGTTGGTTCTCTGTACAAGAGTTACTGCAGTAATTATTATATAACAGCTGAGATGTAAAAGCTAGATCCACTGCTGGTGATAATCAACGCAATTACATTCACTTCAGTGGAACTCTGCCAATTTATTCAAGCTCAGTATCAGACCAAAAATGTCATATGTCAAAAAAATGTATTTATTTTTAATACTAAAAGGCAAAATGCCAATAGGCTTTTATTTTTCTAATATACTTAGAAATATTATTTTTAAAAACACAGTTTATCTTTTTAATTTATATTAAATTACATATAATAGGCTTTTCAAGCTAACCTAACAAAAATTTAGTTTTCTTTTTAATAGGGCTTCTTTCTAGGCAAATTCATACTAAAAATGCTACAACAGGACAATTTCTAAGTGGAAATGGTAGCTATTGTTTAAGCCAGTGTGGTGATTCAGAAAAGCTTAAGGATTAAGTGTGCTGTATAGGAAACACAGTTATTCTGCTTTAGAGAAGAAGGGCTGGAATTGGTTGTTCTTTCCTATGGAAGGAGAGCTCTGGAGCATTGAGCATATTAAGCAATGCTGAAAATAATCAGCATTCCCTGTTGCTGGGGGACAGGAGGTATAGCAGCTGCAACTGTTCCTTCAGGGTAATGACTGCTTTCCCACAGTCTTCGATTATTCTTTCAATAAGAATAATGAGATTGATTTGCTGAAGTTGAATCGTAGGCAAAATAGGTACCAGGGACCATGGTGTTTCTATCAGACTGCAGCCAGACCTGGGACTCCCTGTAGGCATAGGCATCTTTTGGAGCCAAAACAACTCCGCATTTCCCTCTTGAAGTCTTTGCCCAAGGCTTTCAATCAGGGTATTTTAATTATTATAGTTTTAAGCCACAATCCATAAGAGCTTAATGCTTGCACAATAATCTGCTCCAAACTTTGGAGGGATTGACCTATGTGCATTTGTGCATAACAGCTCACAAGAAGAGACCTTCCTCTAGCTTTTCAAAATCATCTGAGGAAATTAGGAGCTGTCCTTTCAAGTGTCCTTGAAAATGACAGTCTCAACCTAGACCCCTGTAGTCATGGTAGTTTGTTCAGTCTATTTCCATGTGAATACCAAACAGGCAATTTAGAAGTCTAATTTTTCCCCTCCCTTTACTGTCAAAAAAAGAATTAGATCATATGAAGTCATCAAGGACTATCTGAGGATTTGCTATAACACCCATCACCATGGTATCTAAGTGCTTCCTGAAAAGACCTATTAATCACTGTGACTAAGCATTCCCTCCTACCTGATCTGTCAGCTGAATGGCTGTTTCTTCAGTTTCTGATTTATGCTCTCATAATTTAGCTTAAATATGAGCATCAAATAGGACACTATTTAACCCAATTTACCGGATGAATTTATTTCTACTAGGGTGATGGGGCAAGATTAGATAAAGAGTAAAGATTTTTTGCCCAAAACTGGGAATTTCAAAATTACATTGGAGTTAACAAAGACAGTCATGTTAATAAAGTTTTTAAGGCATTTTCTGACAAAACAATTTTCATCAACCAGTATCCTGACTTGTAGAAACATTAATATACTGATTCCAACAACATTTTCTCAAGTGCAGGATGGAAATTCTTATCATAACTTCTATCACAATGTCTTAAGAATCAGGCTGTTGGTCAATCTTGTGAAATGTGTGATACATAGGTTAGTGGGATAGCCTAAACACAAGACTCTCAGATATGGCACAGACAGTTTCAGTTTTACAAAAAAGCTACCTGAAATTCATGAAACTTGTATGACTGAATTTTCAAGATGCTTCAAATCCATTATTATTTTTTTGATTTTGTTTTATAAATATACATCTTCCAATAGAAATAATTAAAATATTTGACAGTAAAATAATTAAATTACTCCTATTTTTCATATTTTTCATCTGATTTCTCTGTGAACTTAGCCAGTCATAACAGTTCATGAATTAAAGGAAAATAACAGTTTGCTGTGTTTGTTTACAACTAATCTTACAGTTACTATTATTGGTTTCTTTGCTTCTTCCTGAAGTAGAAGCAGCATTCAGAATTTCCTCATTGTCCCTGATAAATAACACTTGCTGTCACCATATCCTAAGAAAATCTTGACGTTTCTAACAGCTGCTTCTTCTATTAAGACAGTGAGGATCATGTTTATGTATTTTTCCTGCTTTCTGATCTTTATTATAGGTCTTGCACTCCTTGCGGCACTCAACGTATTCCAGGCAGCTTTGACTCTTTCTCTTCTCCTAGACGTATATTTTGTTCTTAAATACAGAAATTTGTTTTATGAATATTATTTTATATTTTGTTTCTATGATATCAGAAGTATGGGTTTTTCCCTGTAAAAAGTTGGTTGGTCAATTATTTTACAGGTATTTTTAATATAACATTCACAGAAGGCATACTATAATTTTAGAAGTGCACCTGATAATATGGTCTTCCTTGACACATTTAAATTTGGATTTTTTAAAAATATTTTTATATTGTTTTACTCCAGCTTAGATAAAACCAGCCTCAACTTTTAGAATCATGGCACAGTTCTTAGGCATTCACATCAAATGCTAATTCAGATCTAAATACATACATTTACAAAAGATCTAGTTGTACCTGTGCATGGAGATACAAATCTACAAGACGATTTGGAAATGTATCATTATATTTTCCCTAATGGCATTTAGATACGTTTTAAGGAACATAGAAATTGCATACATTGAAGTCATGAAAAAGAGACATAATAAGTTAATCAAAGCATTAAAATTTTGGACAAACCTTTTCATCAAGTCTGTGAGTGCAGCAATCAAAATCTTTTCAGTCTTTCCTCTTAGAAGAAATTTTGCATCTCTGTGTGTGTCATCTTCTCCTTCTGAACCTTTTGTGATTTTTGCAATAACTTGAAAATATTGCTTTACTTTGTCGATTTTAATAGCAAAAGAGGTGAGTACAAATGTTCAAAACTGCCCAAAAGTCAGTGGTAAATCATATCCAAGCAAAATCTTACCATAGGTATTTTGTCCAGAACAGAAAAATTCAGTTTGGGTAACTCAAGCCAGCTAACTACAAAAAAAAAGTATCTTCCACATCTTGCCTCTACTCTCGAAACTTGGTCAAGCAGATGGTGGCTTTTGCAGTGACCTCACAGTTATTAGGATTATCTCATGTAACAATTTTACCAGCCTTATCTACAATCTCTTTTCTTCCCCATTCTTTTTTTTTAGAACTCTGTTGTTATTGATTAGACCTTTATAGCTTTCTCTCTAGCTGATGCTTCTTTCAAGTCACTTTGCTTTAATACATTTCTCTTCAGAAATGTAGTTTAAAATTGCCTCCTTATGTTTGCCTTATCACATTCATTAAGCTTCGGCTAAAAGTCTTAAAATGAATTCAGGATAGATCTTCCACTGACTTTTATACTTGACTAGCATAAAAATCTAAAATGTCATCTTCTCATTGTATACCTTCTCCTAATCCTTAATAATCCTTATTCTCTATTATATTTTTGTATTAAAGAGTATTCCCCATCTCTGAAAAATTAACATCTTAAATTTTGTGTTCCTCAGATGAAAGAACAGAAATGAGGTCTCTCTCTAATGTAGAGAATTGGGTGGGGTTTTTCCATATTAATCATTTTAAGCCTAATTACCCTGTATCTGTTATGTATTTTTCTATGTATGTAAGCAGTAAAACCACACAGTATTTCTTTAAGGTTTTGAAAACCTTGTTTCATCTCAACACCAATGAGGGATTTGTACATTGCTAAAAATGTATGTGTGTAACTAAAATACAGACAGATGGAATAGGAAAAAAAAAAAAAACCAACCCAAACTTAATTTTGGTCATCCATTTTCCTGCCTCAGTTTCCCATCTCTGTAACAAGGGCTTCTGTGTTAGAAGAGCATGTGTTGTCCAAAAATTTGTGAGTGCAACATAAGCACAATTCTGGTTGTGAGATGGCATTATTTTTCAATATCTGCTAGGAAGAAGAGCTGTCTACCACCATCTCCAGAAGTCTTTTTTAAAGCCTAAGTAAATATTTGAAACCTTTGCTTTCTCCAGGAATCAGTAGTAAATATATTTCAAACAAAATCAGAGGCAAAACTAAGGATTATTTTTTGAAAGTAGCTGATTTGTAGTGGACAGATGAAGTTCAAAGTTTTGCAGAATTTTCTGCAGAGCAGCTCTGTTTCCACTGGGGTCAGCCGTGAATAAGCTTGGAGCAATATGTTCCAGGGTTTACTCTGACAAATTAAAGGAAGGATAATGGGCTTGAACTTTCCTCTTGATACTCTGTCCATTTTCCATTAAGTCATTTGTTGAAAATTGTCTGTTCCTAACATTCCAACTTTCTTCCTGTCCCAGTCTGCAGCTTTCCCAGCTGTATCAACGAGTACCTATCAAACCCTGAAGAGCTCAACTCCTATGATCATTTAGCATTCCTTGACACTGGTGTTTAACTAGAGAGTGTTTAAACTCTTTAAATTGCTAGTCACTGACTGTTACTTGCAACACCTTTTCAAACTTTTAAACATTTATTTTTATTTTTAGAAATGCTTAATCCTCTTTTTAATAGAAGAGAGTGAAGAGGATTAAGCCAATGAGCAGTGAATTGAATACTAAACAGTGTGAGGAAAGATGGTCTAACAGCAGCCTGCATGGAGCCATCTGGAAGGCAATTGCAGAACAAGCAGAAAGAGAGGACATTTTAAATACGTGTGATTCTTACAATTAGCTGCCAATGCCCATGCATACAAAAAGGATAGGAATTTACATTAAGGAAGATGTTAACGCAAAATGAGGCAAATAAAAAGAAAGTAATCTGGAAAATAAAATTATTAGGGATTAATTGAAAGGAACGAAGATACCTTATACATCTAACAAAAGTACAGTTGGTCAGCATTCTGCACCACATAACAATCAATTAATTGTTGTGCAGATTGACAACAGCAGGCTTCTACTTCAGCTGTAACTTCAAAATAAAGAAGAATCATAGACTCATAGAATGGTTTGTGTTGGAAGGGCCCTTAAAGATCAGCTAGTCCCAACCCCCCTGACATGGGCAGGGACCCCTTCCACTAGACCAGGTTGCTCAAAGCCTCATCCAGCCTGGCTTTGAAGATATCCAGGGATGGGGCATCCACGACTTCTCTGGGCAACCTGATCCAGTGCCTCGCCACCCTCTCTGTGAAGAATTTGTTCCTGATGTCCTATCTAAATCTAGCCTCTTTCCATTTAAACTCGTTCCCCCTTGTCCTGTCACTACAGGCCCTTGTAAAAGGACCCTCCAGCTTTCTTGTAGGCCCCCTTCAGGTATTGGAAGGTGCTATAAGGCCTCCCCGAAGAGAAGGATGCAAATAGAAATATGTGAGAAACTGGTAGTACAAAACTTTTGTGGTCAATTTCTTCAGCAGGTAATATCAAAGAACAATTTTGGTTAGAAGGAATTTCTGGAAGCTATCTGGTTCAATATTTGCTTTTAGCACAGCCAAACTCAAGGACTTTTGCTTCATTAGAGCCTGCATCCTATTTTGTGGAGTAGACTACATTATCTCTCATATAAATCAGTTCACTGACACACTCATGATTATTCCAGAATATTATTCAGACAACTTTTATTTATTGATTATATATACTTAATGTAGAGTTATTACGGTATATTCTGTGTCATATTTTGCCAAAAATAACCAAAAAGGCAAGAAATAAGTATCTCTGATAATAAATACATATTGAATATTACAGACATGTGAACCATAAGCTTGCAGTCTGTCTACAAAGCAACCAGTTTTCCAGAGGGCTTACAGGAGAGGCATAATCCAGATGACAATTTACACACTTTTCTAGGTGGTATGGTTTATTTTTTCTTATGCAGAAAAACACTAAATAGTAAATAACAGGTGGGCTAAGAAGCTCCTTACAATTTAGTATTCGATTGGTAAATAGTGCAGAGGTCCCATGGTTGTGTAAGATTCTGAGCTTTTTACAATTTAAACCTTTTGCAATGATAATACATGTTTGGCTGTATTTGAGTCAGCTTTGTCCTTTGGACAAGGAAATTACTTCCTTGCAGCAGAACTTCTGTTGTCAGTGGTCTGTAAAAGTGGGACAGCTTCCTTAGCACCATATGGGATTTTTAGTGAGATTCTCTTAATTTTGTTCAGCCTGAAGAGAGTATTAAGAAGGCCATGAAGCCCAGGGCCCACCTCATGGCAGAATATGCTAAAAATGATAATGAGTATGAAAGCTCCTTTATCTCAATGACATTCAAAGTCCTTGCTCTCACAATGCCTGACCACTGGAGTTACTGGAATGGAAAAGGTTGTTCTGTCATTTAATCAGTGCTTTCCACTCATTGGGATTCAGCCTTAGTCTCTAGTGGCAACTGTGCTAGGATTTCTACAGCTTTAGGGCTGCAATAACTCACTTAACTGTAAAAAGGGGTGGGGCAGATGAAGAAGATTAAGAAATGCAGTGGTTTGTGGAGGTTGGCTCATTTGCATATGTTTTCATCTCCCCTATGGAAGGCCTGGCATTCATTAATTTCCCCTCAAACAGAAACTCTTGTTTGTCACAGAAAACCCCAAGATACATCTCCTGAATTTGTCCTACATACAGATATTATACCACAGAGAGCAATAAACAGTATTGATTGTTTCTTGTCATATTTGGGTGACCCTGACTACTTTGCAATAATTTTTAAAATCTGTGTTGCTTAGGCAGTATCCAGGAGGCTGTTGGTCCTGTGGCTTGGCTTCTAAACACATGGTGTTTCCTTAAGAACGCTATTTATATTGGCTGCATCCCAGAGGTGAATATAATGACCTCTTTCACCTTGTCAGAAGGGCAGCCTTGTCAAACTCACAGTAGTCAATATCCTACAGCGCATCCATTTAGCACAGGAGCATAGCACAAACTGGGACTTTGGAGTGCAGGTACTCAAATGCACAGGTCTGACAAAGACAAATAGCACAGGGATGCACTAACCGAGCAAGGACAAAGGGACGCCTTGCCTCCACTGTGTGAGAAATTGAAGCCCACTTAGATTTCTTCTGCATGCATTTTATGATGTGAGAAGAGGTTTAATTTTTTTTGAAGTCCCTATTTTAAGATGTGAGAAGCAGAGGAATAATGCTGCTGAATCCCATATAGTTTTTTTCATTAATTTTTCCTTTTTTTTTTTTTAATCACCTGGAACTTTTTTTTTTTCATATATCTAGCTTGGTGAGGGCTCTTAAATAATACAGTCCCCCTGCTGACACCCCTAGTGCTTTCTGCTAAACATACTAATGTAATGGATTCTGGTTAAACTATGGTTAAACAGTGCTGTTCCAAGCAGTGACCATATACTTTATGTGGACAGTTCTGATCTTTTTACTGACTCTCCTGATTGAATGAGATATGCTGAAATTGTGCTGTATAAGAATCTGTAACAGAGAGTGCATTTCACAGAATAAGAGAAATTTTAGAAAGACTACACTTCAATTTAAATAATATGATTTTGAATGACACTTGTAAAAAAAAAAAACAAACAAAATTTTGTGATGAAAGAAAAAAGATGTTTTCAAGTCATGTTTTTGTCACTTTTTTGTGGAATGATATTGATTTTTGTATATGTTTTTACTTTTGCATAACTTAAATTTGTGCTCTATGTGGCCCAACTGTCCCTTTATCTCAAGTTCTGTTGTGCAAGGATGGCCTTTTTTCAATGTGAAGTTCTGTAATGATCTCAAATCTCTTTAGAATTAAGGTTGCATTTCCCCTTCAGGTCATAGTTTTCTGACTGTCATTCTAATGCAAATCACAACAAGTAAACTTAGTGGAGTCAGTGAAGTAAAATCTGTATAAAGTCGCTACCAGTCCCCAACCCTGCAAACACTCAGCAGGTAGTTAATGGTAAGTCACATCGATTTCAACAGTATTCCTAACAGTGTGCAAAATTAAACACATTTATAAGCCTTTGCAGGATCAGGGCTTCAGAGAGCTCACAAACTGGCCTTTTATGTCCATTTATAAAACCCTATTATAATTAACAGGAGTTTTACAGGCACATCAATAGCAGAGTATATGTAGAGTGTATTCCTGCTAGCCAAATAGTCTGCAGATGGAGTCCCAAAATATTCATTGACTCCCTGCTGACAAGGAAATTATTTATTATTACTACCTACGTGATACAGTACTAACCTTGAAAACCCATTATATTCTAATGAGGCCAAAGCCACTTAAACTAACAAACTATCACCACCTCAAAATCTGTATTAATTTCAGGAAACATTACAGCAACGATAGAATTAGAAAATTTCAGACTTTTTTATTATGTTCCATAATGGAGGAGGTGAGATAAAGCCTTCCAGAAACCATAACAGTGCTCACCATCCTTTGTTCCTCTTTCTACAACAGGAGGTCAGCATCAGACTACACTGAGGGACAGAAGCATATATGGAAAAGAAAGAGCAAGCTTTTCAAGCAAAGGGATATAGGACTAGTGGGTAGTACTGGAAGCCCAACCCTCCTACTTTTTTTCTCAACTAAAGAGCAATCAGAGATGTCAGATGTTTAAGAAAAACAAAAAAGGTCTTACAGCTGCTTTTCCAAGTACTTATGGAATCTGCAGGGTTATGTACTGGAAAACAAGAGTTACTAGTTGCTTTCTCTTTGATTAACCCAATTTATCCTGAGGCCTTGCTTCATTTCTGAGATGGGGGAAAAAAAGGACACTGAGATGAAGGGAATCCTTTGCTTTGTTGATTTTAAAAGCAACAGATGTTTAATCGGTATATGTGGGTCAAATGTTGAACAAACGTACAGCTGTACTGTTACAGCACAGAACAAGTGATACACTTTCCTAAGTGAAGTCTTTGAAAAGACAAATATATGTTTGCTTGTTTGTTTGTTGTTTATTTTAGTAAAGTTCATGGGAAATTTTGAGGAAAGCTGTTTGTGAAGAGGTAGTATGTATATCTAAGGCCTTATACAAAGACTCCAGTGTATCATCTAGGGAGGGCCAAAGCATAATATACAGAATAAACATCTGTCTTAGGTATATAGGAAAAAGTATTTTTTATCAGTGTTGTAATAAGAATAGTTTTTACTGGTTTCATGTCTTGACCTTTACTGACTTTTGCAAATATTTTGTACTTCATCTCATACAAAGTTCTGTTAACCTAAGAGGATGTCAAATACTAATTACTTGATCTCACCATCAACATTTGCCAAAGGATTCTGGTTTGTCTTTACACTGAATCTGGAGCAACTTGATTCATAATTACAATAGCAACTTACTTTTGCATGCTAACACTGAAAACCTTCAGTATGTTTCATTGGAGTATGACAAATTAACCACAGAATCTGACCTATTCAGCAAATGTCGGGGCTGAGGGGGTCATACTGTGTCAATAACAAAAAATATAGTTGAAAGTTCAAGTTTGGAATTAGAATAAACAAATTTTTAATTCTGTATCTGTGTCACAAACTTACCAGCTGGTGTTTTCATGATAAATTGAGTGACATAGTTCCCACAGCACAAAGCCTTTTTTGCTTGTGACATGGTATGAACAAAAAACTACTTAGGGTTCACCATAAACTTTTCTACAAAACATCCTGGAAATTGGAATAAGAAATCTATCATACAGTTCACTAGCTGCAAATATGTGTTCACTTTTTTCCTCTTACAGTTTAATTATTGCTGTGGGACAAACTAAATCAACTGTTTTTTGTTGAAAAATTGATACACTTGACCAGATCATAAGTATCTTCTCAAAAAAAAAAACCTTCATACCCATCATCCTTCAGAGGAATGTTATTCTCTTAAATATTCTTTATTACTTTTAATTGAAACATAGATAGAGGAGAATTTCCTCTATCCATGGAGGAGAATTTTTTCTCTGTTTTATTTTAACATTCTTTTCTGTGAAAGAAGCCTAGATGATTTTATAACAGCTTGATTTTTGAAACGAGAAATTTTAGAATTACTGAACTTTTGAGTACTTCCCTATCTGAAAGAGGTTTTGTGCTATGGCAGAAACAGGATCCTAAATGTTAAGTCTGTAAAGGATGTCAGAAGATCACCATATGTTATATTTTAATTTACCCTTGAGTTTCTGGAGTTTGCTGAGATAATGTTTGAAAAGTCAAATGTCTTATGCCTGTACATAAAAAAATTAAGTAGATATAACAGGAAAAGTATAAATTATCATTATAAAACATGTCTAGAGTGCCATGTGTGTAAACCAGATTACCACATCCAGGAAACATTAATTCCAGTGAGGAATAACTAGCAATGTTGTGGTATTAGACATCTATCATAGAAGAAAAGATTAAAAGTGTCAGAAAGTGGTTAGGAGGATGCTGATGCTTTCAGGCCTGCAACAGACATTAACACGATGATATCAGGTTGCTCAATCCACCTGTCCCAGCTTTTTCTTTGCTAGAAAGGGAAAACACACCCCCACTCCCCACTGTTGAACTCAGTCCTCCTGATCATGGAGGCAGCATTAACATGTTATGGTTGGAACAACTTTGCTTTATTGTCCTCTTCCAGCTGCAGTGGAGCATAGGACATATCCTTGGACATCCTCAAGCACATCATCTGTGTACCTTATTACCCTTTTTCCTATTGCTTTACCCTCCTTTTTGCCACACTTTCTGCACCCCAGCTTTGTCTTAAAAAAATACTGATAATTAATTTTTCTCTATTGAGCTCAGTCTTGCTACATCCGTATCCAAATTTGGTATTCCTTGTTCTGCAACCTAGGTCATCTCAGTATTACATGCTCTACTAACAAGGCTGCCCAGGTGCTGTTAATCTTGCAAGGCTGTAGTCCCCCCAAAGGTCCATGATGTTTCTCTCCAGTTATCTGTGATGCTCAGCCCTTTCTCACTTAACTCCCCTTAACCACCTCTGAGACCCAGGTGTCCCTGACAGCCCTCACAGTGCTATCTGTAACTTTTGGCAGCTTCTCACATTGTTTATCTGTCATGTCTGGCAATTTCTCATGTCATAGTTTCTCTTGTCCTGTTTGGTTAGCTTAACCCCAGGCCAGGGCTTTTTCAGACTCCCCGATATCTGCCTGCAGCTCTAACAGTAGAGGAAATGAGACTTGGCTTGTTTATCTTTGCAATATGAAGACTGAGGTCAGATATCAAGTAAACTCTTGCAGATGTCTTTTATAAGTACAGTATGTAGAGCTAAAACCACTGAAAATAATAATTTTAATAAAGAAATTGGTACTGCAGCAACTGATTATATGTTGCTGCAGTATAATATAGGGATGTATCAGCACCCAAAGATCACTATAATGTTTATAAGACTGATAAGCCTGACCTGGTTAAACTCCGAAGAAAAATGTAACTAGATTGACTTTGATTAGCTCATGCTAATGGTTAGTTCCGGCTAATTTTTAGTTGTTATCACTACATAGTCACAGCTGCCAGTCCTGAGTAGCCTTATACTACACCTGCTGTAAGCACACAGTACTGCAGCACCGAAGCATGGCACCCACAGCGGTCTCCACCACCCTGGCATGGGGAACAGGCTCCAGAGCTCTTCCATACTAAAGGTATGCAACATGTTTGGGATCTTTCCCTTTTGTAAAACGTTTTGAGTTTCTTGACACAGGCCAGGCCAGCCCAGGCCCTTGGCAGTGGTGCAGGAGCTGTGGGATGCTCAGGGAGGTTGCTTTCCTGCTGTGGCAGATATCCTCTTCTACAGCCTGCCTCATTCTTCCCTGTTCAGTGTCTTCTCCTTTTCTTGGAGGTTGCATGTGTTCAGTGAGCAGCAGAGGGTTGTTCTGGGGCCTTTGCTTTCAAGATACATCCATATTTCAAACACTTTAATACCCCATATTAAAAACTGCATATCCTAGCAAAAGACACCAGGTACCAAGCTCGAGTTTACACTGCAAGTTCTCATAGCAAGTTGGTAACAATCCTAACAGACAGTGACTGGGGCTGTGCAAATTTTGTTAAGGAACACTTAGCTTAGGGCCTGAAGCTTATTCCCTGAAGCATTACAATTTTTACAGGGCCACAGTGTTCAAAAATATTTTTTACAGCTATTATTAGTATTTACTGTGCTTATGTCTAAGTTTAAAACAACCTAATATTTATTAGATCCTGCTTAGTGTAGATCTGCTTTTATGGCTGCAGTAGACCTTTACTTTGGCTGCAGTATAAACTGTTCATGTATTAGGGAAGACTTTCCAAATAGTAGGCAGTGAAATTAAAAGGCAGTCATCCAGTGGGATAGGAGGTATAAAAAGGAAATATAACAGCAAGGCAAGAATACCTTGCTTATAAACCAGAATTTAACAAATATGTAAGGAAGAACTATATGATATTTGCTTAGAGTGATCAAGGATTTCACTGCTTAGCTCAGGAACTCACTTCCCACTCCACTGTCTAACAACACATTCTGTCTTGGCTTTTAACATCTCACTGACATCACTTAGCTATGTCTCCAGTCCAAGCCAAATTTACCCTTTATTGTGAAGTTAAGTCCTGAAGAAAGATGGCAGGAGGACAGAATTTGAAGTTAATTCACCATTCTATTAAAAGTCAATTTAAAAATCAAGAGATATTACCTGTTGTCTAGCTAAGGGTGGGCATGAACTGCACTAATGTCATACAAACCTGTATAACAGCTGACCATTCTATTTCAAATATTAATTTCAGTGAAAGTACAGTATTTTGAGATGTATTCATGCTATTCTTTCTTTTTCTAGTTCCACTTATTCTATCCATGCATTCATTACCTTTGAAAGACAACTGTTAAAATGAGAGATGGCTACTTACACATGAAAATACATTTACTTGAACTGAAACAGAATTAATTGATGAGGGACGAATGCAGGAAACTAAATTTGCAGCTTCTTCCTCGAAAATAACAATGAAATCCTGTGGGTACTAGCAACTCACTTGTTAATTTCATCTAATAGCTGTTATCATAAATGTATGAATACATAGATTATAATTTTCTAGACACTAACAATCTACATGTAGGAGTAGAACAATTATGCCAAAATTACTATTTAAGAATAAGTGTGAGAAAAGTTGGGCATATTTTCAAGTACTGAATAGAAATGCACTTGTGATAGCTGTCTCTCTTGTATTTAACATACTGCATGACTATTTCTTTGTTCTCCATTTAATAGCTGATTACCTTACTGTTCTGGCAAAAAAAAACTCCAAACTTTTAAATTAGTACACACTGTCTTTTCTTTGTTATTAACTGAAGCATAAAAGGGAAGAAAGCTTAAGGAGTCAAGAGACAGTTTTATAAACACATTTTGTTTCTTCTACTGAAAGGAGAAATTAGTATCTTGTTCTTTGGAGTATGAGACAATGGGAGTGCTACATGGCACTACTGCTCTGAACATGAGATTTGAATTCTGCTGTTGCCTCTGCTTTCAAGTTCTCAGATGTAAAAGTACTATTATATTATCTCACCTTTTTGAAGTATTTTTTCATTCAAAAGTTTCTGAGGTATTTAAACTTTGAATCAGCTTGTTATTTCCTGAGAGAGTTTTCAGAGAAATCTTCATACTACACTTCTCCCTCATGTCCCCCTCACCCTACTCCAATCTTGCCTACCAGGTGTAATGCCAGGTCTGCCTCATCAGTATAGAGTTTTTAAATGCAACATAGGATCATGTGTTTCACATACTGGGTAATAAAAAAGAGGGTTTCTCTTTCCAGTTCCCGAAGACAAGATGATCTCCTCCTTCGCTCTCTTTGTAGTGGGCCCTCTTTGTAATGTAGTCCTGGATGCTAGGAGAAATTTGGGAACAAATGGAAGCAGCAAGTAAATTATATTGGATACACACCCAAAATGACCCTCAGTTTGGTATCTGGCTATCTATCCTGCTGTAACACAGCTACCTCCCTTCCTGTAGGCCTAGTTTCCCTTACAGAAAGAAACAAGACTGACACAGGGCTGGTATTCTTCACCTTTCATCTCCTCACATACAGATACAACACTCTAAAGGTATATAAGCAACCATCAATCAAGGCTGTTTTTAAGTATTTTGCATCTTATTCTACCCCAAGCCCTTTCAGTGATCAGTAGTACTGGTCAGTGACGAAACTTACAGCTAATCAAAGGATGATTACACCTACCCCAGCTGATGCTGAACACGTCTTGCCTCTGCACACACCAGAGCACTGCACTACAAACAAGAAATGCTACTAGCCTGCAAATGCACTCCAAAACTGACTTCCAGGCCATAGTTTCTAGGTACTGAAGAAGCGAAACAGTCCTCCCCCATGTTTCCTTAACTGAGGAGATTGTTAATGAAATCTATTTCTTCACCTTTGTGGGGTAGGGCAGTTCATATGGCAGGAAAGACTGGCTTGTCAATCTTGTGGTTAAATAGGTGTTTAGAATATATTTGAAAGATATATTAGATAAAATGTACTCTGTCATCAAGTGTTCATGACATAGTTTCAGAAGCTCAAATAAGGATCAGAGGGAAGAATTAATTTAAGCAATTTTTATAAAATTCATCTGGAAATTAAAATACCCCAACCACAGCGTTAAAGACACTTCAGTCCAACACCAGAGGACATAACTTCTGTTTAGTTTTATGTAGTGTAATTACCATGGTATGCTCATGATGTGCAGGGTGAAGGAAGCATATTAAAGATAGATTCATAATTAGATCTGAGGTACTTGGCTAATTAACAAAATGGATAGACAAAACCTGTATTTCATTAGGGTGAGATATATCAGTTTCCTCCTGTGCTTCTACGTGTTTGATATATTATACTGCAGTGAGCTGTTTCCAGTGCATTGTGTTGGGATGTTGTGATGAGTCACATGCCAAGCAACATGATACAATAATTTATGATCAACCAGAATGAAAATATAGGCTAGGGGATTCTCTGTATTTAATGGTTCACTGTGTGAGTTCATCACATTGCTCTCAAGCTTTCAAGGTAGTGTTGCTACTGATTTTATTTGAAGAGTCTTCCCTCTCCCTCTCAGAAAATGAAAAAATAAAGGTTCCTAAATGTATGTGCATACCTGGTAGAGTAATATCCTATCACACTGGATGCCTTATGTATTGTAAATTTTACAATATTTTCTTTTACATCTCGTTAGTCAACTAGTAGCTTGGTGTATATACAGCCTAATGAGCAGTGATCAGGTATATACAAGTAAATAGGCATAATGTTAAAGACATGTTCATTCTCATTCTCTGTTTTTACTGTAAACTTAGAATTACAAAGGAAAAAAAGGATCAGAAGAATAACAAAAGCAAGAATAATTTTAAAAGACCAATATGACTTTGTTCCTATCCTTTTCTTACTCTTCTCTAAAAGCACTTTAAAAACCAAACCCAATTTTTTCTTGTAGCCAAGCCTGCACATGGAAGAAAAAGAAACTTTCTTTGTTGTCATACCCAGCATTATATCTATCAAATGTTCTCATATGTAAGTATTTGTTTGCACTTGTGTACTTTTAATATTTATTTTCATGTATACATATATATGATGCTGTCTTTCTCATTGAAGATGTACTCTCTGCTTCTTGCTATAAGGTAGTTCTGCTTGTATTCTCTCCTTTCAGTAATAACACCACTAGATCTTTATGTCTAACTCGTGTACTTCATCTATTTTCTATACTGGACTTTCCTGAAACCTACAATAATTAATGATAGTGAAAAGGAAACCAAACCTGTTTAACTATAGTAAAACACAAGTTAACATCTAAGACAGCCATGTTGCATGCTTGGCCCCCTCCCCCAACACAAAACAACTCGAACACTGACAACATGAATTTTATTAGTTAACATCACTGACACCAGAGCGCCATTGAATGCTTGCTTTCTGCATGGGTAGTTTATGTGTTTGTTGTATTCACAATCTAAAGAAAAAACACAATTTCCTAATGGTGGGTATTTTTTATGTAATCGTTGAAAAGAATACATAGGTCTGTGTACATCAGATTTTCCTGTTTCCTCTGCCCTGAATAATACCTAGTGGTAAGGATAACATAATCCAAGAGCTAACTACAAATGTTATAGTAACTGCAGGGGTAAAATACTTGATAGATATTTACTGTTTTGGTACATCACTAATCCAAAATAAGATAGTAAAACCACTTACCTCCATTTCTACAAAGATCACTTGATAATTTCAGTACAAACATAAACAGAGGCTGTGTGTTTAACTGTGAATAGTTAGTTATACACTATCTTTCAGCAGGCCAGAAAGACTTGCTACTGTCAAGGTCATGGCTGTTTCCATTCATAAATACTTTATTTAAAATTAATTTTTCATTATTCATATTGCTGTATCCTGTGAGCAAGTACTAAATCGTGTCCTATTAGTCTGCATGTATGGTGCTGCTTTCTCCAAGATTTCAGTATCTGAAGGGCTATAGATTTCTTCAAAGCTTATCTATGCCTCACATTTTTTTCATCACAAGTTACAGACATTTTTGAATAGAAACTTCATAGGTTTAGGAACAATGGGATTTTAGGCCCCAGCTCATAAACAGTTCATGTGATGTTTAGCAACTCTTTAAAATCTGGCATACATAAATTATAATTTTGGCTGAACAGACAGAATATGAGACAACAGCTCAGATATTTAAAGGCATTAGGGAGTTTAACTTCCCTTAAAACCAGTATTTTCTCTATTGCAATGGTTTTGCTGTTGAAAGCATTTATGAAGATGTTATAATTGCTAAAAATACAGTCAATGCATATTGGGTCATTTTGGATAGTGCTGCAAATCAAACTGAATTTCAGGTAAGTGATAACATCTGCTCTGGTCTGTCCAACAGGGAGAACTTGGGAAGTATTGCCATTCTTCTTTAAGTTGGAAGAATGGCATTCTGGTCTGTAGGACTTTTTTCATTTTTATTTTTTAGTCTTTTGCACAGGTACTTAAGCTCAGATGGCTTCTGAAATGCTTGTTCATCTGCAGCTGAAAGATTCCAGCATTAGTTTGTAGGAGGTATATGTAACATTGATGTTGGTTATTAAAATGACATCTGCAGAGAAAACATGCAAAAGCAGCTGTCATTTGATTTGGGCCATTCTAGATGACTAAACCCCATCAGGCTGCTTGAATAACTAATAAAAAACCAGCCGATTCACTTACCATATTAAATGCTAAAATGTGTCTGGGGATTTGGATTTGCAGGCAGAATACCCCTTCAAGACTCAAGAGAAAAGATGCCATGGAGGCCAATTAACCTAGGAATAGCTGTTAATCCCTTTCAGGTCATGTAGAGGAACAAGTACACATAAATACACGGTACAAAAGCATTTTTGATTTCACTAAGCTGCTTTTTAAAATAGTTCCTAGACAGTCATACTAATAACATTGTAACACTTCACATTTTCTCAGTGTTATACAAAAAGTTAATTAGGTCTCAGAGTAGGTTATTGTTCTCCAAATCTTACAGGCAGGAAAACTGAGGCACGGAGTTGGGAGGTATCCAAGGCCGAACACAGTGTCAATAACCAAGGCAGGATTACAGTTCTGGAATGGCTACAATCAAGTGCCCAGCTTGTATCACCCCGTACAAAAAGTTTCTATTCACAAGAAGCTTATATTTAGAGCACAAATTTTTGAGATCATGCTGCTTTTAATCCTAAAACTAGTTTTTGACCCTGATGGGTTCACCCTAGGTGATTAACATCCAGGCCCTGCTCCAAGGCAGCGCTTAAGCACCTATACAAAACAAAAAACCCGACCAATTATACAGCAGTTTTCAAGTATTTTGAATCAGTCTAAAACAAATAAATGTGAGATATTTTTCCTTAGAGTTGTCGCCTCAGCAGGATCAGTAGATTTGGTTGCCATCTTTTACCATGAGGAGCTTTTTACAGTTGTTATGGTCACTCATCTTTACTGACCAACATGAAGACAGTGAGTAAAGCCAAAAAGCTGCCTATCAGCTGTCTCATTCTAATTTTCATGGGCTAGATTTTTTGGCACATCCATGCAGTCAGGCAGGCTGTGATAAAAAGCATTTTATACCATCACAGTCTCTCTGGAGAGAGCTCAGAACTGAGACCTTAGTCGTATCAGCATGCTGTTTGTGTACATAAGTCTTAACTTCTTGCCTATGTTTTATCCTTGATGCATCTAAGCTACTGCCCAGAAAAATTAAACATTTTTGTGTCAAAGAAGAACTTTGTTAAAACCTCATGTAACATAGGATGTGATAATCTCCTGATCTTGCATAATCCAGCCATTAACATTGCTAATTTCAGAAATTCAAAATCTGGAGTTAACCTAGCCAAATCAGGAGGGTTATATGTTAACTAACTATAGGTTTCTAATATTTGACTTCTTTTTTTGAGTTAATTACTTCAGGCATCATTTGTGGGAAAAAGAAAGTACATAGAGATAATTCACCTCTTCTATTTTTCATTCAGAAGAACCACTCCCTCCACTGACAATAAAGACAGAATTGTTTAAGCAGCCTAAATTTTAATAACCACTTTTTAAAATCCTGAATTAGACCAGGTGAATCCATCTCCGTGAGCTTGAAAAGAAGCAAACAAAAATACATTTAAGAATTATTTTTCTTCATCTTCTGACTCTTCAAACTCTTGAATAAAGATGGTGACAAAGGCAAACTCAGGCACACTGAAATGATGTCAGAATTTAGGACTGTGATAAATTAAAGAAATTTCAGAAAAAAATAAACTAAAAATCACAAGTGTTAAGCTTACTTGCTCTTTTATTTATTTCTAAATCCTTTTTAGTGTATAAATATCATAATTTACAAAATTAATTCTTTTTTAAGATGAAGGGTTCAATTCTGAATATCTGCAAAAAGATCAAAGTCAGACACAGCAAAAACTTCACCTGAATTGATTGCTTTATTTCCATTGAATACGTTGGGTAGACAAACTAAGCCTGATTGAAAAGTGTATACTGATTACAGAAGAAATCTCTCTGCATAGTACCTGCTTTAATTTATTAATTTATTTATACCACAGCGGGTAAAACATGAAATGGACTATTCCTGGTTATTTCAGTTTAGATTGAAGTCTCTGTGATGTATATTTACTCTGCTGTATTGTGGAGTATCTATT
Organism: Eurypyga helias; assembly: GCF_000690775.1. NCBI lineage: Eukaryota > Metazoa > Chordata > Aves > Eurypygiformes > Eurypygidae > Eurypyga > Eurypyga helias. Next base: position 45,354 of record NW_010268787.1, read on the forward strand.
GTGTAATCCAGTATTTCCTTCCCTACCTGGATTAAATGTTAAATCAAAGAGGTTTGAAATGAGTATTTTGTCCTGCAGAGAAGTAACAGAATATTATATTTGTGTTTACTTTATTTTGTGTGTTAGCTTAGAAATGCAGCTGCCTCAGAAATTATTATAATCAAGGACCACCAACTCCATAGGCAGGATCTGTCTTCTAAAGCTATAGAATTAGTCTCTTGCAACATGGCTTTCTAATCAGTAATAAGTGTGGGTTTGGCTGGTTTTTTTTCATTTCCACACAAAAAAATTCTTGTTACAAAGTTTCTTATTCCCCAGTGGCAGTCCAATGGAGAAAGAATACTAAATCTCATTTGAAAACATTGTGCCCCAGACGACAATTACATTGAGACAAGCAAATACAATATGAAGTCAGAAATCAGAATAAGAGATCCAAAGTACACACCTTTGCCTTGTGTACACCGATCAGCCCAGAATAAGCCAATGATTATTTTTAATACTACTGTATATGGTATATTTAAATTTAGACACTGGGATTCCATTTATGGGAGTCCGTTGATAACATATATTATAATGACAAGTATTTTCTTGCTAGTTTGCTTACCCTCCCCCAGTTTAAACTCCAATTTCGTATTTTAAATTGGTTTCTCTTATTTTCAAAAAGCCAGGGATCAGTTTATACAAATTCTAATTTTACTATTTTATTGAAAATCAACTATCCTGGGTTTTCCCCTCTCCATAATACCATTTCAAATAGATATGGTAATTCCTTCAATCCATTCACTATTTTCAGCATTGAAGTTTATTGAAAGTCTAGTGTTAAAGCAAATGCAGTATATTAAATCAACTTTCATAACAAACAGAAATATTATTTTGGTATGTTAAGTTTAGCAATGAAAATATATGCACAGAATTTTTAAATGCTATTAAATAACGAGCTGCACTACAACTACTTCTACATCATTGTCCTAAAAAATAGAAATACCAATTTAATATCCAGTTTCTTCCCTCAGTTGTAACCTCTGTAACCCCACCGACTTCAATTTATAATTTCCATAGAATTTACATTTGGATAGAGATGTATTCCTAAGGGCCATTTATGCTATTCTTACGTATTGGCGTCTCTCCTATTTCAGACCAAAAAAGCCACTTATGGAATAAGATATCACACCTGCTCCCATGTTGATGGTGCAAGTTATTCATGATTTCACACTCATTAGTTTATTGGTAGAAGTGGTGTATGTTCAGGGTTTTTGTTGTTGTTTGGGGTTGGGTTGGTTTGGTTTGTTGTTCTTGTTGTTGTTGTTTGTTTGCACCAAGCTGCCTGTGCAGCTGAAAAGAGCAATTTAGATCTGGAATTTTTCATTGCCTCTTGGACTCTGTGGGAACTACCTACCTTCATTCCTACCCAAGTATATTAATAAGGTGACTACCTTGTGTTCCTCTTATGGAAAACCCTAACTATTTTGTATCTACACATCCTTACATATTAAGTGGTTGAGGAGGTAGTGGGAAAAGTAGGATGCCTATCTATAACTACAAATGTATGTTTTCAGGAACCTTCTCTACATTTTTGCTACTTCTACAGAAAACAAACTACTTTTCTTATACACATTGCAGCAGAATAATTATGAAAGAGAATAAGATAAAATTGGTCATGAGTGCCAATTGGAAGGACTATCTTTATTCCCATAACTTGGCTCACCTCTTATTTAAGTACATATCTATGATCACAACTTTTTCTTTCAGAAGAGGTGTATAATTTTGTTACTGGAATCAGTTCTGTCAAGTGTATCTTTTTCTCCTTTTTCTTCCCAACCACTATGATTTCAGCATTTCTGACACAAGGTCTTATATATAGAAACTTTGCCTCTAGTTTTTTGTGGAGCCATTAATTTCTTTTGTACTTTTATGAATAGCCCAGAAGTTGTAGTTGAAGCTTTACTTATAAAATTTTCTGTGTGAAGGGTTTATTGTAATTTTTTTTGTATCAGGATATGCTATTGATTTGTCTAGAAAACTTCTGGCAAATTTTGCTTGATTTTTAAAAAGGAAACATTGCCAGGGAAGACCAACTAACTAATGTTTCTGACTTTTGAAATTTCCTCTCCTTTGAATGAGGAGGCAATGTCTGCAGAGATCCTAAACAGAAATTAGAAGAAGTGAGGAAGGGAAGAAGGGAGGGAGGGGGGGAGGGAAGAAGGAATAAATGAAGGAAGGAAGGAAGTATCTGAAATGTCTTGCACAGTCTAAGGTTGTGCCTCCTACATAAATTTTGACAAAGCGTCCTTTTATTTACTTCAAGTCTAATCTAACATATCTAATGTAGACCATTGTCAGGCAAATAACATCTGTTTTTCAGACAGATCACAGAAAGCATCAAGCTGGTTGCCAATTAAGGAGAAGTATTCCTTCAGTTAGAAATTGCATGAGGGGAATATGACTAAATATTCCCTCCAGGAAAAAATTATATTGAACCAAAAAACTGAGTATTCCCCCTCTCATAGAAATTTGACAGGGAGGACACTTCCCTTCCTCACCTCGAATCTCACAGTTTGCCAGGCTCTGAGCTGTGAGTAACAGTTAACACCAAAGCATTTAGAAGAAGTATTTTCTGCCACAGTCATTGTCTCATCCCTATTCTTTCAGAAAGAAGAACTTGCAGGGGTCCAGGAAAGGGTATATAATCAAAACCAAACTAGAACATATCCATCTAGTTGTGTTTTAGCGGAAGTGTTGCTGAATTTGGGTGGCTTAAATGCTGAGGCGTGAGATCAGATCATTGTTGTTATCTGAGTGCAGATCTGCACATCCTGTGAATCTGTGTTACTGCTGGCATGAACTGAGGAGATGAACACAGGGGCCTAAAAAATTCGCACAAGCAAAAAGTAAACCATCATGTTTAAATTATTATTTGCAGATGCTGTTTAACAGCTCCAGAAGAACCAGACTGAATAACCTCTTTAAAGGAAACCTTGTGTCTTTAAAAAAATACATCTTTTCCAAATGATGCTGAGTTCACCATTACTCTGTAAATTGGTTTAATTCATGTACAGAAACATCAGCTAAAGTTTCTGGAATACTTCTGGCTATTAAATATGGGAATATGTAGCAGATTAATTACAGAATAATTAACCAGTAATTAAAGACAAATTAAACAAGGAGGTTCTGGGGAAAATACCACAACAGTTATGAGACAAAATGATGTCTCAATGTGTCAAACAGAATCAAGAAAAAATAATCTTTTATAGAATTATAGAATCATAGAACTTCAGAAGGATATGCGATTCAGAGCATATGGATATGTGACATGGGAGCGAGGCCAGAGGAGGCCACAAAGATGCTCAGAGGGCTGGAGCACCTCTGCTATGATGAAAGGCTGCAAGAATTGGGCTTGTTCAGCCTGGAGAAAAGAAGGCTCTAGAGGTACCTTATTGCAGCCTTCCAGTACCTGAAGGGGCCTACAAGGAAGTTGGGGGGGACTTCTTACAAGGGTCTGTAGTGACAGGACAAGGGGTAACGGGTTTAAATTGAAAGCAGGGAGGTTTAGATTAGATATCAGGAAGAAATTCTTCATGGAGAGGGTGGTTAAGCACTGTAGCAGGTTGCCCAGAGAAGCTGTGGATGCCTCATCCCTGGATGTCTTCAACACCAGGCTAGACAAGGCTTTGAGCAACCTGGTCTAGTGGAAGGTGTTCCAACCCTTTCTTCATAGAAGAGATGTTCCAGTCCTTTAGTCACCTTTTTATCCCTTCACTGAATTGTCTTCAGTATGCCCCTGTCTCTTTTGTACTAGGAAGTAATACTCCAGATGTGGCTTCACTAGTGCTGAGTAAAGGAGAAGGATCACCTCCACGTGTCATTCCGTAAGTTGTGACACATCCTTATTGAGCATTTTGAACACATGTCCTTTTTAGACATCCTTAGTTGAATATAAGTTCTGGGTGCTTTTTTTAGTGGTTTTGTTTTGTTGGTTTTTTTTAGTTTCTTTTTTTTTTGGTGAGTGTATAATATGAAATATGTTTGCTAAATGCTGTTCAATGAGTTAATGACATTTGCACATCTGGGTTTTTTTTAAACTATACCATGTGTTTCAACTGAGCTTACAGACTTCAGTTTTTATACTTGTAGGTTTTTTTAATTTTTGGGGAATTGGAATTTTTAAGTGGGGTGGGTTTCAGGGGTATTACTGTTAAAAAAAATTATTACATCAAAATAATAAATAGACCTGGAAAAAAGGCACAATAGTGATGCTGAATACTTTGAAAAAGGTGTCTCAGTCTCAGCTGGTTGCATGGAAACCCACCTCTTTCAAGAAAATGGCCCTGGGCCATTATGTCCCTGAAGTTCCCAAAGCAAAATGATTAGCAAGCTTAGGTAGCTAAATGTAATATAGTACAGAGCAGTGACTCCCCAGATTTGCCACTTAGAATCCCAGGTTAGAGGCTGCAATTCTTTAAGTGGGGGGAAAAAAAAAAAAAAAAAAAACCCAAACAACCAAAACTCACCACATTTTAGAATACTCTGCCTACTTTTTTCATCAGTGTCATAGAAACTTGCATAATTTCATAAAGTCAATGCCAACTGAATTGCAATTCCTATCTGTTCAGGTTTGATCTTATTTTTCATTCAGACATTTGATTTATTTCAGTCAAATATAGGACAGGGTGGTCTGACTGCTCTATTTCATGTATAGGCTGTATATATGTCCTTATGATATCAGTACCTGAGTAGGAAGAAGCAGCCCAATTAAGTGCTCTTATCAAGGAAAAGACCATAGTTTAAGGTCAGAAGTTACTTGATCTGTTTGGCGTGCTGGGTAGTCCATCAGAAAATGTATGCAATGTACTCAGCTGTCTTTGACTTAACAATGGTAATGGTCATGTAAAGTCCCTGTAAAAAAATGGAAGGCAGCTGACTCTACTGGTTTGGTACAAAGACCATAAAAGTGAAGATATTGTGAATAGTCATAAGGAAAGAGATAGACACCTAGAGACAGATCCATAGGAAATCAAGGACTACTAGTATTTCACCTTATTTTCTTGTATTTATATTCCAAATTGTGTGTATCACTGGTAGAATCACTCTCTTCTGTCCAATTGACATCAGAGATATTGCACAAAATCTTTTATTTTATTTATATTCACAAAAATGCTGATATGAAAGTAGCTCATATTTGCTGTGGGGAAATACACTTGAACATGTTTCCTATACAAAATACACTGAGATTGTAAACCATAAGGTTATTTGCTATCATTCAATAATTATCACCAAGATTTAATGGAAATCAATACTACCGTAAAGCATTGAAAAAATCACCAAGTTACAGTTCTTCATTTCCAGCACTTCATTAAGAGCAACCGACATCAATAAAAATCTTATAATTAAAAAAAAAAATCTATCTTTAATGTGCAAGAAAGTGGACCATTTAATTTCCATCATTTCTGCCACTTATCAATATTTACAATATGTTTCTTCTATCTGTAAGTAGCTGGCTTTGGTATTCTATCAGTGCTTTTTCTGAATATAGTTCAAGTCACTGATATGTATATAGAAGCCTAGAAACAGCTCTCATTCACCAAAACAGGGTTTTCCTCTTACTACTTCTGCATCACTTTCATTAATGGTAATTGTAGTTACAAGGGAAGAATAAACCTCAAATATTTAGATTTTATGTCTAAATACTGTCCAGCCAACATTACAGAGATCTATTCTGTTACTTAAATTTTTTTACTGTACTTGCTGACAGTTTTAGATGCTGGCATTTTCAGACTTGGGGAGGGGGAAGCGAAGAAAAAAAAAAACCCCACAAACTGTCAGGGAAGGAAGAAATTAAATTCCTTTTATATTTTGCTTAATATTAATAATCTGCACCTAAGACATGGGTGATCAGTTTCAGCATGGATGTTCAGTGGTCTGCCGTCAGAACACACATATACACAGCTCACCAGGGCTTGTTTTACATATGTCTTAACTTTAACAAAAACTGAGGATTTTGCAGAATTCCAGGACATATGGCTCTTTATCACAGCAGGTTCCCAAAATGTCATGTTACTAAAAAATACTTATTCCACAAATCTAAGCCAAGTGTGTAAAAGGATATATATATCTTGTCACCTTTCCATGTTAATACCAAATGAAATGATATATTTTAAACATAGAGGGATTTGTCAGTGTTTTTGAGATTCCATATGAGCAGACTAATTTTGCAAAGCTAAAACAATGATCTAGACATGCTTTCTCTGTTTTGCACAGTACATGTGGCTGTGCTTTTATAGTATTCCCACCACAAATCCCATGCCAAGTCCTGAGCTCATTCAGAGTAGATAATGTAGCCCTGCATTGACAGGAAGATTGTTGCCTCTTTAGTCTGCAGTTCCACATAAACTTGCACACATGTTAACCCTAAGACTCAGCAGGCAACTCCAGTGAAACCACTGAAGTTGTTCTCAGAGCATAAAGATAAACAGATGGGTGCATATTTGCAGAACTGGGATCTTACAAGTTATGCCATTTTTGGAATACATGACAAGGTGATATCCTTTCTGTTTAGTCCCATGGAGGAAGAAGTCTCAGAGACTGTGTGTTTTATACAGCATTGACTGATCCTCATTTTATAGCAGGTTATTCTTTAGGAACACAAAGGTAGTGTGGGGATGAACTGAAGCTGAGTTTGTGTGTTAAAAGAAAAGGACCCATTTATGCAAGTCCTCATCCTCTCATTACCAGGAAGACCATCGTCTATGTTCCTTGCCAACTTCTAGATCTGTCCAGGGTGTTACCAATATGTACTTAACGCTTTAGGAAGCAGAAGAAATGATTTTTGGAGTTGTTAAGGAGGAAATTACTGTGGATGAGACCGAATTACTGGTAGGACTATTTAAGAACAAACAGAACTAAACAATTTGTTCCAATAGGGATTTCCAGGCTACAAGAGAAAGTGGAGGGAACCGATCTTTATCGGATAGCATGCTGAAAGAATTATAAAAAAAAAAGAAAATGTCAGAAGATAATATGTTGGCAAATGAAAAATATAAAACTACGTGATACATGTGCAAGTGTGCTTGTATAATCACTGACAAACTTCTAAATACCACAAGGGAATAGATTTCCTTATACTTTAGAATTAAAAACAGTGACTGAATTTTATTTGTTGTTGGCTTGGCTTTTTCCTTGACCAAGACAAAGAACACGTAAGATTCTAGAAAGAGGCAAGAGAGATTAATGTCACCAATGTTATCCAATATAGTGATACCACTGACAACATTAGTGTATGACAATATCTTGTGCCAGGAAATAAATAGCATCACATGCGGAAAAATGACTTTAAAACCAAGCTGCATTACTCTGTCTCTAAGAGAGGGGAGGGTTAGGAGAGCAAAAAAGAAATAAAAAGAATCTTTGACTCATTCTTTTAACTTATACTTTTGTTTTTGTGTGAATTTTAGCCTGACCAGACTTCTGCACAATTTTTGAAACATTAAATTAACTGAAAATTACTACCTCCCCTTCCTTGCACATAGTCACAAGTCACTCCTACTGCCAGTGCTTAAGAACCTGTAAAAAATATACAATTTGTAATTGAAAATTTGATTTGTCAAAGATAGAACAATTGAAGAAAGGAGTAGAATTCATTGTGTTGTCTCAAATTGTTCGCAAAATGACTGAATTAAGTATTCTAAATTGCTGCCTATAATTTCAATTTTTTATTTCATTATCAGAATAATTTCTCTTAATGTTGAAATCTGAAGAAAATCTAAAAAAAAAATACTTAATCCCACTAACGATTTGTTTAGATTCAGTTTTCTTTCATATTTTGGTTCGTTTTTTCTACTTTTGGCTGACAGGAAAGAATTTAAATCTCCAAATATTTCATTAGATCAGTCATTAATTCCTGCCCAGCTCTACTCACACCAGCCTATACTTTCTGTGGGTTTGTGATACAAATATGGACACAAAGTTGTTGAAGAATTCCCAGAGCAATCATATTTCAGACAAAACATAAAAGCAACATTTACTATCAGCTAGTGCAAACCAGCTTATCTCCTGATATTTGGGCAGAACTATAGTGACACATCTGAAGATACAGCTAAATACATTTCATAGGATTGGTGTTTAAATTCTCTGAGCTGCAGTTATCCTCCTGAATTCAGAATTTGCCCCAAAATATGTGGTTTTCCCTGTGTGGATTTCTATAATATTTATTATTCACAACTTGTACAATAGCACAGTATGTTTCATATTATCCAGTGTTTGGGATCTAACCCACATTACACATGAAAGTGAATCTCCCTGCTAAGAAATACCCTAGCTCTCTGAGGTGCGTGTCATCTTTCTACTTCACTTCAAAAGCAAATAATGAGGTGGGCAAAAAAGCTGAGTATTTCAGAGTCCATGCATTCATCTACATATTGAAGGGAAATCAGCTTAGTATCCATTTTCTTAGGTTGTTCACTGCAAAGTGAAATCCTGATATGCAAACTGAATTCCAACTTGGGAAAGCACCTCTTATTATGTAAGCTCTGAAACCAGTGATTTTTTGGTTTGTTTGTTTTGGTTGTTTGAGGTTTTTTGGTGCAAGACTGGGAGAGACAGGTCACTGTAGTTTTAAGCACAATGCATCACTAAGTTCAGCACGTTCCTAACATAGGGAACCTGGGGTATGAAAACAGCAATTAAAACAACAATAAAAATAGAAAATGCTGAAACGAACCATGCTGTTAGCCATCAGGTGCACCACCTTCATCTGGTGATCTGAAAAATTCAGATGAACTCAAGCTAACCTACAAAAGCAGCTCCATGAGCCTGAGCTTACAGGAAAAAAAAAGGTTGTGTAGGGGAAGCGTCCTGTAATACTTCCATTATCCAAAACATATGTGACTCTTGTTTTAACACCTTTTAAAAACAATGCCCCTTTTAGGTGTCATGCTCAATAAAACATTTGTTCTCCAAAACTCAGAATGAATTATAGAAAGAAGGAGAAATAAATGCCACACTTTTTATCATTACATTTTTATTGAAATTTAAACACCCAAGTGAAAGAGATTTACATAAAAGAATTTGACCTACATGATATACCATACATGATTGAAAATTGCTTTGCTGTTCTTCATAAAGTCTCAGCTTGACTGGCAGATAGAATGTAAAAGCAATATGTGAGTTCTGCTTTCGTTTAAATTTGCACTCTCACGTGTCAAGTAGTATTATGTATTTTTGCTTAATATTTTGCAACATCAAGGAACATTAGTCCAGTATCCTTCTAAAGAATAACTCAACATACACAAAAACCAATTTTGGATTTTTTACTTAACCTTTTATATATTCCTGCTTTCAGAGACTTAAAATGTGAGCAGAAGTCAGTGGGGATGCTTTTGATGAAAGTCAAGAGGACTAGGATCTTAATTTTAAACAGGGTTTTATTTATTTAAAGAAACTTTTAAAGGATCTATAGATTTCAAAGGAATTAGGCTACTACTATCCCTAAGTAAATTTTGGAAATCCACTTTTCCTAACACAGATGTCCAAGCAATAAAATCTATTATACTTACCAAGAGTATGATTAATATGATCTCATCCCATATTTTTCCTACTATCGCTTTCAATGTGAAAATCAAATAATAATAAAGATTTTATACTGCCTTCACATTGGAAACGTAATAGTTTTTTTAAAAAATAAAATATATCATTTCCTTCAAAATATTAATTCACAAAAATCCCACTTAATTTAGAATTTTTCTGTGAAGGATAAAATTAGAAAAACTTGTAATTTCCAAAGTCTGTCTTCAAAATAACCAGGCTAACAAATTTCAGTCTCCTTTCTACATGTAATAACATTCATTGCCAGGGGAAAGCTGAACTAAGCTACAAGTCTTTCACTACGCTGTTTCAAGACTTACAGGTAACTAACATCAGGATGAAATGGCAAAACAAGCTTATCCATGTTGGAATTTTTGTAGCTCTGGATATATGCAAAAGCTGGCATGCCAACTAAACCAGAATAAAGCAAGAAAAATCTTGAAAGTGGTGACAATGAATTAAGTACAGTACAAAGCTTCACTAGATATCACGAAGAGCCATAAAAAAGTCTATAATTCCATAGGAATTCTGAGTGAAACCCTTACATCTTTGATGGTTTACTAAAGAATGTTTATTTGGTATGACAATAAGTGTATTAAGTAAGTGAGCTAGGTCTTTTATCCATTTCTGGGTAATAGTTTTGCAGCCTCTATCAGTCAGTTAAAACAAAAACTTTCTAAAAGCAGGGGAGAGAAATTTGTATCAGAATAGAGGTGAGTGAATATCCTACAGTAAGACAAAAAATAATCGTTAACCTGGGTGAAACAAAAAAAAAAAAAAGCCAAACAAAAGCCTATCTGCCAAAAAAAAAAAAGGCACATAGGGTTAAACAAAGTGTACAAGGGTGAGCAGACAGAACAGAGACCTACTTGTAAGCTGACAAGTAATGAAGCTGCTTGGAGGTGAAGCAGCAACAGAGGGGAGAAGAACTTGCTGTAAAAATGCTTTAAGAGTTAAGTCACTTCAAGCATAGTCTTGGAAATAAAGCTAAAATTGAATGTATCATGAGAGAGCACAGAGAAAAAGAAAGGCACTGGTGGACAATAAAAAGAAACACAGAAAGGTATGTAGCATTTTCTGAAATATCAAGGTTGAAACATTATGTTTTGATTGGTGTGTTGCTATTGAAAGTGTGAATATTTTAAATTATAAACATTTGTACCTTAAATCTGATTAAATATTATGCATATAAACCCAGTGTAAAATGGTATACTACAGAAATTATAATACATGGAGAAAGAAAGTCTGACTTTTTTTAAATCACAATAAAAATGAATACATGTATGAACATGAAATAATAAACCAAATGATAACAAATTATATGCTTGAAAAAATTGCTAAAAATAGAATGCTAATTTGTGTTACCATTTTCACATCCAATTTTAGTGTGAAATATCCTTATTTGACCAAATACTCTAGTGCAATTAAGACTACATTTTTAATGGAAAAATGTTGCATTGTATGTTTTCAATTCCATTACTATTGTCTTTTCTTAAAGTCTTGTTCACTTAGGAAGTCAAATAGGGATTTAAATACATAATCATCTACCTTGGTACTTCAAGTCAAGGTTATGAGAATTCTATTTGCTAAAAGAATGAGTAGTTACATCTCATGAACCCTGATATATTTAATTTTCCTGTTATTTCAAAGTTTCAGCTTTACTGTACATAAATGCACCCCACACACACCCCCACACACGACACCCTTCCCCACCCCCACCTTGAATTGCCTGGGGTTTGTTTGTTTTGGTTTGTTTTTTTTAAGCAGGGGTAACAAGAAGTTAGAGTCAACTACCGGAAAACAAATCTTTGCATAAATTCTTCCACAGAGCAGTAAAAAAGCAGTTGAGAGACTCTTCTTTAGTACATCCACATAACTGTATTGATTCTTTTTCTGTAGTGCTCACTGCTACCATACTTAAGTGATGCACACAAAGGTTAGAGTCAACCTTCACAAGGTCCTTTCTAAGTCTGAGACATGAAAGTTTGGTTGGGCTCTCTCTCTTTCATGGGTATTTCATCAGTGAATCTTCCCTTTCAAATTGCAAAGTCTATTTTCGTTCCTTTACTCTCTTTATAATCATTGTTTGGAGTATCTGTGTGTGTGTCTCTGTGTGAAACATTGTAGACTATTGGGAAAACTTGTCTTTAAAAAAAATATGTATGATGGCCTATGGTATCTTTTAGACAGTGAGTCTCTGTGTCTGTCCATCATAGCCAAACCCTGATAATCTCTAACTCTTTATATGTGCATCTCTTCTCCTAGCCTTGTTTTTTTGATAGTTGCCATGCTTCAGAGGATCAAAGCTGTCTTGATGGATCACAATTACAAAGCTGTATCTAGGTAAAAAGTTATAAAAAGCTACAAGATGCAGGTCTAACCCACTCATTAGTATGCCTCACAGGTTCTCCTGTGAGCCATACCCCTAGAGACTATCAGCTTGTCATGGTCTCAGCTGAAAAGCTTGGGATCAAATTGCTGAGACTTAGGCATTTAGCTTCTGAGATCCCCTGGTTTGTTTCCCAACCTGTCAGCGAATATTGTGGCCTTCACATAAAAGGAATGGTTCTGAATTTGAATTACTATGCATCTCACATGCTTAGATCTGGCTTCTTTTGATTTTAGGAAATAAGTAAACCATTGTTTTATGTGTACTATAATCAGAGAGAATAATACCTCATACACTTCTTGTATCTTCACTTCACATATACCTTCATGAAATTCAGTACATGCTTTATACCACTGTTTTCCACCAATCCCCAGTACATTGTCAAAAACCAAAGCATTTCAGAAGATCAGTAGCTCAATAAGATTCAGTTTTGCATATGCCAGATGGGCAGTTTTTAAGGTTTGACCTTGGTGCACTGCTACAAGAAGATTGTCCACTGCAACTGCTTAGATTCTTCCTATCCTATTCCTACACTTCTCTTACCATTCCTATATCATTCCTATACTTCCTATACAATTACTTTTACTTCCTATGCTATTCTTACACTACTCTTCCAGTACAGACAAATAACAAATAGTAGGTTCCAAGACTCCTATTTTCCCTAGAGTTTACTTTTTAATAATTTCTCAGTCATTTTGGAAGAGGCATATAATGAGAAAATACCTGGAGACCCACTGAAATAACTGTTATCCTTCTAAGGAATGACCAGACCGCTGCATTGTTCAATCCCTGTACAAAAGGCAGGAAAGGATATTTACCAGAAGCAATCAGGGGGTTAATTTTTCTTTTCTTTCTTCATCCTCTCCTATTAACACCTGCTTGTTTCTTTCCCATGTTGCTTCTGCTGTCTGCAACCACATCACTGTGTAACTACATCCTTTTAGGTCAAGGACTCATCTGCCTTGATATAAATATTTATAATTTCAGTTCTCTACAAAGAATGGTGTTTATATTGTGTGAGGAAATTTTTAAAAGCCAAACTCCCTAAAAACTGTCCTAAAGGACAGAACATTGTCTAGCAAAAGGATTGGGACTGTAATAGATGATTTCTAAGCTCAGCCTTTGAATTCTTCTTTGATACAGAAGTAATTTAACTCCCGTGATGCAGTTTACCCACTTGTAGAATTAGTCTAACAATAATTACCTGGCTCATGGCATTTTCCAAGGCTTCATTAGTGTTCATAGAGCACTTTGTCAAGTTTGAATTCTTTGCCTCAAAACTCTACATAGTGGAAAAGCAAAAAAGGAAACAATTATTACAAAGCAACTGATCAACTGAAGCAGAGTTCTTAATTCACACTGATAGTCTTTCTCTGGTTATGTGTTATGTATAAATGTGTGGCATTCTATCAGATCCTGATTTTAAAAAAAAAATCCAAAACATTCTACGTGAGGAAGTGAAGCTGAAATTATCTCAGATACCTCAGGTTTGGGATGTGAAGGAGGCAGAAGAAGGATAGTTTGCATGATGTAGAAGAAGGGAAAGAATTTGGTCACATTCTCTTATTCTTTTGTCCAGAACGCTGCGACAATAGACTGACAATATGCTCTAATGTCATCCCAACCTTCTCTGGAGCTTTTCTTGGCATTGCTTGATTTCTTTGAGGGACCTATTTATTATCTCTGTGGACACTCTAATCTGAACAATACTAAGTATTTACAGCATCACAGCTCCTCCAGCCTTTGTGTCCACAGCTGAAATCTCTATTTCTCAGGAAGCAAATAAGCCAAGGGTCTTCCCTGCATACAGTCTCAGCTGATTCTTCCACTGAAAAATAAATTTGCACTTTAAAAGCTACATAACGTCCACTCATGTGCCTAATGACTTTCTCATTATATATAATTTTATTTTATAAAATCACGATTTATTTCAGTTCTAGAATCAAACCATAGTTCCAAAGGTGATGTGTTATCAAGAGACATAGTGAAGAACAAGCAATTTACAAAGCCAGTCCAATGAACAAGGATAAAACCAGATGACAGACAATTTAAGAGTCCATTTTTTTTCTCAGTGTCATAGGATCAAATTCTGCAAAGGGATTTTGCACCGACTGATAGACTGCAAAATTACATTGAAAATACCCATTAAGATGTCTTCAGTAAGGCCAAGATTCTCCCTACCCATGTTGGTGGGATAGCTACAGTGATATATTTTATTACTGAAAATTTATTTTCCAGAAGTCTGTTTCTATCCCTCTTTTATCTGAACTGCAAAAGTTGTTATCAGTATTTTAGGTGAATATTTTGAATTTGATTCATATTATTAAGGGATTTGGGGGAAATAAATGGGAAAATACAGACACTTAAATATTAATTTTCAAGAAACAGGAAGAGTTAGAACAACTTTCAAAATAGCTTATATATAGAAAAGGAAGCAATAATGTTCAGAATCAACCACATATTTAAATGGCATGAATCATGCAAGCCTTTCTGGAAATACATCCATGTCACTGTGCACAACAACTAGAATGACACCAGTCTGAAAGGATTTTTGCATGTATTCCCCTTAAGCACAGACTGTCAGCTGTTCAGTTTTTTCATAATACGTATGATGATAATCTCACATGGAGACAAGATTTTGAATTAGTTAATGCCCTTACAGCAGGGAAACAAACAAACAAATAAACAAACAAAACCCCAAACCCAAAGCAGTTTTGCAAATGTACTATTAATATAGACTTAATTCAAAAGGATGTATAATACACGCATATGCAGGTAGCCAAAAGGCAAGTAAATCCATTTGGATCTAATACTGCTGTATCTGATTTTGGCAGGAGATTCCTGGATTTTTCCAGTGTCTCATCTACTGCAATTTCCAGCTGTCTCTCAGTTTTGATGTTTCCTGTAAGTAACATAACCATTTTTCAAGTTCCAACCTCACAGCCTCTTATTGTAATTGCAAATAGTCAGCTAAAGTACATCTGTTCTTTACAGAGAAATATGGGTTTACCTCTTTTTTTCCTCCATGGCATTGACAGTGGCATACCAAAATACATACCAAAAAATTTCCATATATATTCTTTTACCTTAAATACTCTATATTCTAGTAAGAAAGCACATACATATAGATATGCATGTAATTTAGTCAGTAAAATATTCTGTTAAGTAGAATACATTTAGGAAATAAGTACATGATGCTTTTATATTGCACTATGCTACTTGGTTTAAAGCCATGTAGGTGTATAGCTGACATTGATGGAAAACCTTGGAGAAGATTTTTGCTCACTAAGCACGGATTTGCATGATGGCAAACAGTTTCTCCATTACTGCTGATATTAAGAGTCTGTATTAATCTACTTGACAATTTTGTTGCCTCCCTTCCCCCTTGCTTTTTTCTCACTGTAGTTTGCTGGAACGGACAGTAAAGATCCTTCATTCAGCTGTCATCCAGTCCCAATGTTTTAGCCTGACACCTGAACTTGATTTAGAAGAATAAGATTATTGCAATGTAAAAAAAATTCTTAGTTTCTGCATTTAAGGTATGCAAAATGCACTGCAATTTTAATGGCTTGGTTGTTCACATTTTTCTCCAGTTGCTGCAGAACACGCTTTAAAACACATGTTTTAAATTACATAAAAATATAGTTTATGATGGTGCACTGAAAGCAAGGCAATCTGCAGGACAAAATTTCCCAGCAGCAACAAACCTGGCATGGTGTTATTGTTACGTTCTTACGTTCTGAAGCTTGCTTTTTGGGGTTTTTTTTTGGGTTTTTTTGCACAAGATAAGAAAGGAATACTTTGTATTAAAATAATGCATCAGACAAATTCAGGAGTAAATCAGGACAAAAAATTAATCACTTTCTATTTTCAGCATCCAAAAAAAAGTGAGGAAGTGCTAATGCAGAGAGTGTTATATTTGTGAGATACACTAGATATAGTAGCTTTCACTTTTTATACAGGTCCAGTAGTATTAAAGGCTTTATCAATGAGTAAACACGGAATTATAAATGGCTGCACTGAAAATACTCTGAGATTTTGTATGTCTCTGCATTCTTGCTATAGAAATTTTCTTGTAGCTCTGCTCTACTATTTATCATGTCATTACACAAAATCAGAGTTTCAGAACTACCCATCTTATCCTTAGTTTCACATATTTTGTGCTTAGTATGTAAAGGCAGGAGATTAACAAACTAGGAGGTACTCATTCCCTGGAGAGAAGAGATCCAAGGGGAGATACAATCCCCTGTCAGAAGATGGGAGCTGAGATGTGTTCCTGGTTACTTTGAGAGGAAAGCCTACTGTCATCCACAGATGCTGTATTTGCCATCGACATCCAGCAATATGTTCAGTGTTAAAAAAACCTCAGTGACAAGATCAAATGATACAGGTTACCATACTAAGCAGCCTTCTGCAGTCAGAAATGGCCCAGCAAAGCCCTGCTGGGCTTGGAGGAATTTCACCTCTATTCCAATTTAAGAGTGAGCCAGAAAGGAGACATTTGAAGTAATAAAGTGAGGAACAGATGGGTGAGCCAAAGGTTAGTGTTAATATGATCCTCTGAAAATTAGCTCTATAGTCATCATTACCAATGACTGACACAACAAGAAATATCATTGGAAGAAACAGAGGAAAGTAGTACAAGCACAGACGGATCAGATCCACTCCCTCAAGAATATGTACATATTAATTCATAAAAATAATTTCATGCAACTTCAGATCTACTAATTGGAGATGTAGGTGGTTGCCAAAGTTATAGATAACAGAGACATCTTTAGTAAGGAAACCCTAATTGGAATTCCCATCGAGTTAGAGTTGCTAAAACAGACTCATAGGTTTCAGAGGAGATTAGTTGCCTTAGGTAGAAATGCATGGTGTTAGACAGCTCTCCGTGAGAATGCTTTCCCCAGCTCTCGTGTGCTTTGCCTCAGGGTTGTGATATGCATTACCATAGACAAGCACAGTTGTCTCACTGATTCATAGATTGTAGTGGGGGCATGATCCATTATCCTAATTACCACGTTGAAAGAAAAAAATCAAGAAAAATATAAAAAAGGTCTTTTTAAGCTTCATCCACAGAAATTCATGTCTAGCCATGTGAGTGAATGCACTGAAGTTTTCTGGGAACCTGATATTATACTGGCACAGATTATAGCTACAGTGAAGTCTATGGAAAGATGCCAAATTACACTAGGTGCAAAAACCTGAACATTTTATATTCTTCTTTTGCTTTCTGCCACTTGAATGAATATATGCATTAATTACGTTCACTAGCCCTATAATATAAATAGCAGTACTTTTTTTTTTTAATAGATGACTGAATAAAATGCTTCTTGGCAGAAGTTGTAAAGAATGAAATATAAATCCATACAAATCTCCAGAATATAGCAGATTTTTGCAATGAGTGAGAGAGTCAATTATTTATTATCAGATTATTTTGGAAGCTACTAAACTTTGATAGTCAAAAGCTCCCAGAAATAGACCCTGTTAAGAGCCACATTGGGCCTTAAAATGAACTGTTATACCACTGCCTGTAACCACATTCTAGGAGTGAGAAAATGTCTTAGTTTCACCTAAGAAAAGTAAAAAAAGCAAAAGTTACAAAATTACAAAGTCAGCCTTAAAATGAGAAAAGGGTACAGAAGATCAACTAGCCATGAACACAAACAACCCCTTTGAAACTATATATCCTCCCTGAATTTTCTCTCATACCTCTTATAAAGATATTGGCTTGAAACATTTCAGAACTCTAAACTCAGCCTTGCCCTAAACTCGCCCGTAATCTTTCCGCAATCATAAAAATGCTTTCAGGTTTACGGCATTTACAAACATTATCCAAAATTGCTATGCCAATTGGCCACCCAGCAGCTTATTTGAAAAGTAATGCATATTTCTCTGTGGAGTGTCTGAGATAATAAAGATCCTTTGTTTACTGACTAAATGAGCAGATAAAGAGGAGTGTCTCCAGTTTCTAATGCAGTTTCTATATTCTGTGAACAATTATTAACTTAACCCACACCCACAACTTCCCAATCTACTCAATCATTTATATACAGAAAAAAAAAAAAAAAGAAGAAACTATGTATACTCTTATTATAGCTTTCAGAGAGAGACCAAGATTTTTTTAACTTTTCTGGTAATTTGTTAAATAATCCAAATCTAGATGGGATTGAGAGTATTTTCCTCTCATCATTTAGATACATTAGAGGAACTGCGGCTAGGGAAAAAAAGACAAAACTGCTTAAGTCTTAAATGACTGCATTACTTTCCGATCATGTTCTTATTTATTTTAGTTTTATGATATAAACTTGTTTTCTTGAATAAGTCAGAAGCAATTCTTTCCTATCATTCTGTGGGAGTAGGGGGTATATCAGCCTCTATGATCTGACACAACATAAACCCAACATACTGTGACACAGTCAGTCAAGTGCACAGAAAGGGACTCTATCAGTAAATTTAGGATTTGGGATCTAGAAGAATTTGAAGCAAATAAAAAATCTCTGACATAAGATTTTTGTATCACATAGGAAAGATGCACAAGCATTCCCTCTGTTAGATAATGTGGATTCTTCTGCTCAATGAAGTCAAGGTTCCCAAAACAGCTAAACCATAAATGCACACAAAAAATGTGCCTTTATGACACCATGGTTTCCAAAGGTCTCTCCCTGAGATCCATGGGTTCCTGTACATGGGTCTCTCTCCCTGAGGTTATATCTATGTACAGGATACAATTTCTCCAATGTGCCTATCTTTTCAAATGATTTCAAGACTCACAGGTGTATATGAGATACGGCCCACTGGGTGTCAGGTGAGGCAAATCCTTTGTTGCTCCCTCCAACCCCCATCCCTGAGATCTAAGGAAATAATATTTCACCATAATATTCCTCTCAGCATCTATGTTGTTAATTGTTGCCTGGAAAGGGAAAACAACTCCATTCAAAATAATAAAAACATAACAGCATGATACTGTATTCACCAAAAAATTCTTCAAAGTCCACTTGAACTTTCGTAGACATAAAAAAAATCAAATACTGCTCCACTACCACCAAAAAAAAAGTGTCAAAATTTCAGTTTGCACTGGTTATAAAGTTGCTTGTAAAATTACTTTGCATTTTTTTGGCTTGTAGTTTTTAAAAATACACATTTTTAATATACAATCAAACCACTTAAAATTTCTGACTGGCAAGACAAGCCAGTCCTGGTGATTATATAGTACTTGAATGGTTAATCTAGCATAGGTAGTGTAGTTTCTCTCTCCACACATGAATTAACTGTGGAATGTGAAAGAAATGCTTAATCTCTTTACAGAAGAACCAGGATCAGAACTGCAGCTGACCTTGCTTATACTCTGTACATTGCCCAGAATGTTCATGAAGTAAATTCCATGTGTTATGAAGTCTTGTATATATCCTCAGATCAAACATTTTCTTTAGTCAAATAGCACTGACTTTTGGGAAAGCTCCTGGGGCATTTAATATACTAGAAAATTCATGTCAGTCTTTGTAAACCATGCTTTCCAGTGCTGGAGACCTATTTACAGAGTAGCATAGATGCAATGAGTCTTGTTGAAAAGGATAATGTCAGACAGTTTCTTCAGCCAAGTCTCACTGTTGTTTTCTCCCTTGCCATTTTCAGTTTGGCCTTTCTAGTCTCTGGACTTTGGTGCAGTTGTACTTGTGTTATCCGTAACAGCTTTACTACTAAGCCTGTCTCTGGAAGCAGCCAGCAAACCTTACAGTGAATCAGATCTTTCATGCTTGCACTGCATTGTTTTATTTCATTCCTCTAGCAACCAGACACTGACTCTGGTGATTTCTGAACAAAAAGTACGTGGAAAACAAATTATGTGTGCATGCATGTGCATTTTATAGACATGGACAAATGTGTACAAACACGTATTAATTTTTAAGAACAGGTGATATATTACAGTTGAAATGCAACACTGTTTTACAGAGTTTTCTGTGTGGGAGAAACACATATGAAAGTTACCAAAAATAATGGCATCTCTTTTCTGGAGGTATCAGCAAGCACTGCTTAATTACACTATTTTAGAACCAGCTTTAACTCTGGGATGGCTCCATAGAGAATAATACACATACCTGAAGCACAGAATAGAGAGGGAAAGTAAAGAACAGTGCCTTTCCATCCCAAGAGAAAATCAGAAGAGCACAATCCTAGACTGGTAGGAGTTGATCAAATTGTCTCATCTACTTCTCTTTTTTGACTGCCTATAAAGAGACTATTTAGGCACAAAGGAAAACTCTCAAGCGAAGAAAAAATAAGCACTTAAATGTTTCAGTTTTTTATTCTCAGAGCCCAAATTAAAGTATAATAATAATTTAAAAAAAAAATCTCTGGAAACAAGAAATGCTTATAAATGTGCTATTATTTTATTTGGTGTGTTCCACACACATCCTCCTTTACAATGCCCGTAATTATTTCTGTGACTAGCTGAAAGTACCCCAAATTACCCTGATAAAAAATGTGTTCCTAGAGGTCGGCTTAGCCAAGTTCTTTCTTCTCCTTGCAGAAAGCAAGGATGTCTCCTCAACAACAATTCCCTACTTAACATGCACATTAAAAACATGAGATGAGCAACGATGTTTACAACATAACACTGGCGATTCTGGAAATAATGGCTCAAGGCACTTCATAACTATGTTGTTGCTGCTCCGCAATATACTGGTGTTATATGAGAACTTGCGGCTCAAGACAAAGATTAATGTTGTTAATTATTTAGTGTTTACATATAGTACTATATTGTTTTATTTTCAGTTGTACATGTATACAACCTGCCCGGTTTAATATGCCCGAAACTTTTAATGAGACACACAGTTGCTTAGCATGTATTTGGACAGGTATAGGACAAGACAGTAAAATATTTAACAACCAAAGGACTATCCACTGCAAGTATGAAGTGAAAATGAGACAATTCTTTCTTAAGAGGGTCCTTGAAACATAATTCTCAAATTAAGCATGTGACAAAGATATAAGACCAAAGGTCTGTGTAGCAATCCTGTATAACAATCCTGGCTAGATTTTGGTCTGTATGAATATTAAAAAAAAAAAAAAAAAGAAAAAAGAAAATTTTGTGACAAGAACTAATGATCCCTAATGAACTGAGCAAGTTTCTTTCAACTTCTTTTTGGTCATCGTAGGAAATACCCTGTTCTGAACTCCTAATGATACTGCCATTTGCATCTTCTCTCCCACATCCCTCCCACTCTCTTTCAAGCTTAAGATGACTTGAAGGTGAGGTATAATTTTGTTATATTTCATGATTTTCAGGTTTAGATAAACTAGAGAGCCAAAGAAAAGGAAGCTTACCAGTTTATATTACTTTGGACTTTGCCTGATTATACGAGTGTGGCAAAAGAAAAAACTAAACTGTAGGAATATATTTTTTCCAACCTATTTTAGGTTGTGACACATTTTCCTGTGATCTATTAAAATTTCATCCCTTATTTCTCACCCCCAAATCCATTTAATTTTAATATCACTGAATTTCCTGGTATAACTTTTATTTTCAAAATGAGATAGAGTCTTCTAAGCTCAATTCATACTTACAATAACTAACAAATTACCATTCAGAGCTATTGCATATAAACTTTAACTGACACATTCCTTTGAATAAATACATATTAATTGAAACTGGCATTTCTTGCAAGAAGATAATGTGCTGAAACTAAAAGCAATTACCTTTCCTTTTAAATAGTGTTTGCTGTTACCATTGCAGTGAAAATAGTGAGTTATATTATGATTTGAGGAATCACTGCACATGAAAATTGTTATTCTATTTGGTTCCTTTTTAAAGTTTTCTTATTACC
Organism: Eurypyga helias; assembly: GCF_000690775.1. Lineage (NCBI taxonomy): Eukaryota > Metazoa > Chordata > Aves > Eurypygiformes > Eurypygidae > Eurypyga > Eurypyga helias. Next base: position 67,146 of record NW_010268787.1, read on the forward strand.
TGGTAATTATCTAGAAACAGACCATCAGCAAAACAAACAAACAAACAAAAGTAAGAAGACTAACATACTTAACTGCCAGAGTATAGGCATGGTTTTAATTCAAGGCATGGTTTTACACCATATTTGTTTAACCTTAGAAGATAAACTATAGTATCCTCTAGGCTAGCATACAGCCAGTAGCTCATTTTTCTGTTATCACATTTTATGTTCAAATAGATGAAGATATCTCCTTATCATATATTAATGATATTCAGAAATGCATTTTAGTAAGTCTAAGACCTTTAAAGGAAGAAGTAAAGCAATGGCAGGGTATGACTATGTTATACACTAGAGAGAAATATAGCAGCATGAAAACTGACTGTGAACTGACTCTGGCACTGGATACAGTGTCTTCATACAGCTTAAGAGGTGGTTTGTATTTGACTTTGTTATCCTACCTGCATTGCTTTGACACTTATATGCAACTCCCATTTCATCTAGTGAAGGCAGATGTTCCTCTACCATATTTTCTAGTTTGCTAGATTTGCATACTCTCTATAGCAACAGTTAAGGCTTGTTCACATGTTAATATTTCCTGTTTCTTAACATCACAGAAATTATCTCTACTGTTCAGTGGGTTGAGTATGTTAGAATCATGGAGACAAGGAGTTGATGTGACCCCTGCCACAGAAATTTGGCATAATACAAAGGTTTTAAAATCTAGGCTTTTAATTTGGATCCTGATATTGGCCATATAGAATGAGCAGATCTACATTTCCTCTAAGATCTGTTTTCAGTGCTGATGTGTTGAGTTAGTTCAAGTCTTTGTCTTAAAACATTAACTTTCCGAAATATCAAGAAAAAGTTGTCCTGTTGCTAAACAAGTGTCCTCCGTTCATGAGGATTTCATTGCAGACTGCGTTAGAAGCTTGAAATATTCTCACTCTTCACAGTTCAGACACGTCTAGATAGACTACATTTCTAAGAATTAATAACTAAGCATCAAATCAAATGGAGGGGTAAGTATGTACGTGGTAAGCCGGACACACATGTGCCCACACTATTTTTAATTTAAACCCCTTTTAACTGTATATATATTAAGAAGTTTTAAATGTATTCACTTTCACCCAAACTAATATAACTTAATACCAATGCATATTTATTGTTATTAGATTTTTATAGCATTTTTCCTGTATGGCACCTCATAGGCGTTAAGATAGCCGAATTCAGACCGTTTAGAGAACAATAGGTCCATTCACAAGCAACATTAACTGCTTAGCAATTTATAGCTCTTATTTACACTTACCTTGTGCAATATAGGTAGCATAAATCTTCATTGAATCATAGAAATTAATGTATTTGGATATAATGAAACAAGAAAATATTTGAGATGTTTTCCTGTGTTTCATAAAAAGGGTCTTTAGGTTTGGTTGTAAGCAAAAATATCCTTATATAAAATGCAATTTTTGAAAATAGTTTTCTATTAAAAGTTTTCATTTAAATTATTCTCCCTCATTCTCCCACCCCCTTCGTTTCCTATGTTTAATAGTGAAAGCCTTCAGTAAAGATGAGCTAGGAACAGAAGAAGAAAATCAACCCATTATACCAGCACACTATCTCTGACAGTGTTATAAATGATGGCAAGGCTCCAATTTTTAAAATGGTTTCATTTAAAATCTAAACATTGAATCCCTGTACAGTGTTTAGAGGCTTCTCAGCCTTCTCTGATTCAATTTAGAGGAAACATTTATGGGGTTTAAATTGTTCCTGGCAATTCTGAGCTCTGTTGCATTTTAAACAAATGTATTTTGTACAAAGCTGTGTCACATGTAGTCCCAAAAAATCTAAAAATATCAATAAAATTTCATTTGCAAACCAGTTTTACTAATACTCAGTGGTTCAATTGTTCTTCCCTCTTGAAATAAAGGGTAGTTTAAAACTGAAAACTGTGAAATACATATTTCTAGCACCACTCCTTCTCATATGGAATGACTAAAAGACTTCTACAATCAAATCCAATAAATGCTTAAAAAAAACATGTAGATTTCATGTTCAGTTATTACATATAAGTCCAATGCATTAATCAAGCATCAGAGTAGTTCAGCATGGCACTATCTGGATACTAAAGCTTTTGGTTTGTTACTCTCTTTTTCTTTTTCTTCTATTTATTTATTTATCTATGTATCATTTTTTTTATTTTATTTATTTATTTATTTAAAGCACATACAGAAATTCAATAGCTGTTCCCTTCTGCTTTGGAGATATTGTGATTAAATATCAAATATACTATTCTCAGAGTGTAGTCTATTCATTTTTCTAATATTTTTGAATTCTTTTGGCAGTTGCTGAACTATTCTTATCCTATATATGCCTATATAGCTGAAGTGACACAGCTGTACTGAGTTCATCTTACTTATTCTTTTTTTTTGCATTCTATAAAGAGGATGGATTTTTTCTAACTCAAGATATAAAATACATACCTTTATACACAGGTTAAAAGAACACCTAAATGTTGAATAAAGAGTGACATGGTCCTCTTCTCAATGCTTTATTGGCAAGTCCTGATCTCATGTCAATTATAATTATGTAGTATGTCACATGTAGTATTACCTCCATAATATTCTTAAAATATTTAATCTTCCATTGCCTTTTTAAAGTGTGTATTTACCTTACCTTTATTATATTTTGCTCGTCCTTTTGAAAATTTTCTTTCTCTTCTGACACTATTTATCAGCCTGCTCAATTTTTCCCTTTTCTAATGAACTAATGTCTACAAAATCCAATTTTAAGTCTATAGTCTCTTTCCTGCCTAACTTTTATAACCCTTCCTTCCTTCCTCACTCCTTCCCTCCTTCCTCTTTGAATTGTCATACAAGGAATGATTTAAGACAACTGTATCCTGGGCTGTAT
>NW_010268788.1:0-7540 GCF_000690775.1 Eurypyga helias
AAAAAAAAAATCTAAGTACAATTCCTGCTATGGAACGAGAATATATAAAAAATCTGCTTGGGCGCCTTTCCCCGATCGCTGCATTATTATTAGATACTTGTCTCGTCGTGAAACCAGCTTCTATTCCCACTGAACCCCGCAAAAGTCTCCACAGGTCCGTCCCACCAAGCCCCCATTCCCCCATACATTTTCCATCGTCGGGGTTGGGTTGCTCTATGTTCCTCCCGAACAGAACCCAGCTCTTCCCTGGCAGTAAGTCACCGGGAGCAGGAATTGCTTTAGTTTTGTCCCTTTGAGCAGCTGCTCGGGGTGGGCTGGGACATGGCTGCGGCCACGGAGCTGGGATGAATACTAAAGCAGCACGGGTGGTGGGGGTAGGATGTTCTCCTTGGAGGAAGCAAATCAGTGAGCTCTACCTATCCAAAATGAGCCTTTTTCTTCATATTTGCATGCCCAGACCCCGCCACAGTGAGACCTGCAGCGCACCTGAGCGCCTTGTCCGGCTTTCCTCCGGAGTCGGACGCGGGGAACCGTGCCCACTGCCCCGGCCCCCTCGCCGCAATTCTTCCCCTTCTCATTAGGGATGCCCAGCAACACCCCGCAGACAAAGCCACTGCAAACAAAGTGAGGGGAGAAGGGGGGAAGGGGAGAGAAGAGGATTTTTTTTCCCCCTTTTTTTCAGAGTGCAGAGGAATTCTTCATTCACTGATCTGCAGAATACATTAATATCCCCAAGTGTTGGCACAGCCTCCGATGCTCGGGGGACCAACAATGCAAGCAATGACTCCGAGTCTGGGATCTTCAAATAAACCACCCCTGCTGTCATGGCCACCGGGAAAGAGAATAACAGCAATATTAGCTGACCTTCATTTTGTTGTTTCTCCAGACCTGACTGCTAGACCTCTGTTTGCCTGTTACTAGGATTTCTTGGCTGAAAAATGTGAGCATTTCCTAGACGATACAAGAGGCAGTTTATTAGGTAAATAAACCAGGCCCTAAGCAGCCGCTTCTGCTTGATAATGAGGAGGGAAGGAAAGGAACCGGCCTCCCCACACCACCTAAAATAACCCCAATCAAGGCTCTATAACTACCACCGCACGCATATTTTTCAACAGACAGTTAATGAACAAGAGAAGGTCATTTTAGCCCAGCCAACTTGTGAGCAAAACCATTTGCTCAGAAAACTATAGGCCATAAAAATCACAGCAGGCACTGTCTGCATCGCATAAAACTGTCCATCTATGGAAGCAGAAAGAAGTTTAAAATAAGCGTATTCTTTCAGGCTTCTGACAAAAGAAACGTCTAGGGAAAATGTTTACAGAGGAGCCTTGCAAAGAGGGCTGGGAAGGGGAGCGCACGGGACACCTCGTTCCCTCCTTGGGAAGGGGAGCGCAGGGGACGCCTCGCTTCCTCCTTGGGAAGGGGAGCGCAGGGGACGCCTCGCTCCCTCCTTGGGAAGGGGAGCGCACGGGACGCCTCGCTCCCTCCTTAGCTGATCTCCAGGAACTAGGGATAAACGTTAATTAAATTATCAGGCAGACAACGATCCAGGGACAACAGTTAAGGGCAATTTGCAAGCCTACAGCACCTCCTGCAAAAGCTTACCGCAGTGGATTAGAGGCAAGTTTTGCAACATTTCCCAACGCTTCTCACAGATAAATCTAAGAACCAGACGGTTTTAGAGAGCAGGGCTTGAAAAATGAAGTTTCCACTGAAACAGAGCTAGTGCCACTGTTTTCCTTGCCAGAAAGACAAAGGGGTTTATATATAGAAGGTACCTATTGCACAGTAGCTGCGGTGTGTTACAGTCCAAGTGGGGATGGGGCACAAGACAACCATAATGCACCAAAAGCCAGGGGAGGCATCTGCAACTCCCCTGCAAACGCCAGCACTCACGGAACCTCGCAGCCAAGTCACTAGCACGAAGCTGCTCACCCTGCAGCACAAACCAACCCCTTCCCTCCTTCCACTCCAAGGCAAAAAATTCTTTCTGAAGCAGGCAGGTATTGAAACAGCGAATCCCACTCTGCTGCTGCAGATCTGTGCGCCAGAACGCGTTCAGGCCACCCAACATCCAACTTGGTTTGCAAGTGTGACGCTGCAGTGACACATCTCTGCTGTCACGGCAGAGGTTTAGAAGTCACTGCAAACCCTAGATCCAACACCAGTCCAACAGCATCAGCGTGAGCCCCGTGTGCATCACAGCTGCGTGACGGCCGGCAGCGTGACGCTGAGCAAAGGATGCAAAACCCACCGGCTGCCCCGGGCAAGCAGGCAGTTAGCCCGCGCTCCGGCTACCGCGGAGGCTACACTCACCAGGGCTGCGCTCGCACCTTCAGGCCGCTTCAGAGCGATGCTGAAACCACGGACTGTAATCTCCAAAAACTATGTCTAAATACAGTGTTAAAGCTGGGGTTGGTTTATTAAGCTCATGACTTAAGCCTTCTCTTCACATGGTTGTGAGTTTGGAGGAGCAAATTAGGCTGCGATGGCACGTGCCACTGAGAGCAGCTTGTGGCAGCAGGCCCTGCCCCGCTCATCACCCTCAGACCTGAAGCTGCCCGTTGTTTACGAGCTGAAGCCCAGCAGGAAGCTTTCCCCGGGAAACCCAGCAGAGCTCAGGCGGCTCTGCATGCTCCTGCACCTGCCCGCTGCTAGCAGGTAGGTGTTGAAGGGGATGGTTCCATTCAACCCAGTGCACCGCCGCGCTGCGCCTGGCCATTCCGCAGAGACAGCACACTTTGCTCCTGCGGACTGATCCAGTGGAAACCTCCATCTGCCCTGCGGCTCGCTCCGGGGGACGAGTGAGGGGTGCCCCTCGGGGCAGGCAGCAGGACCCCACGGTGCGAAACAGCACCCTGCAGCACCCACACACCACCCAAACCTGGCTCCTTGCTGGTGCTTCTGAAAGGCCCAACGGGGCTTGTCCCACCCAAGCCCCACGCCCGCGGCTGAGCAGCACCGAAGGCGGTGCCGGAGCACGAACACCCCCCGGTTCCGACTGCTCCTGCAGGCGCGGTGTGCCGACAGGGCCGAGCGCACGGCTCCCATGTGCTTTCCCAAGGCGAAACCACCGATCCCAGATGTGCAACACGGTTTAATTAACACTCCTGCTGGAAGAGTAACTCCTGCCTTTTGAATGCTTCAAGACTAACACTGGGTGAGCGTATTTCACCTTAACGAAATTACTCTTTTGCTGTAACACCAGAGACTTCGGCTGTCCCCCAGCAGACCTGGCAGCCCACCCCCCCAGAAGGGCAGGGCTATCTCATTCCCAGTTGCCCGAGGACAGTTTTCCTCCAGCCCGAGTAAGCACGATTGCAGGAATCCTACTGTATTATGGCAAAACAAGAAAGATTTGAGATCACAGCCCCTGTTGATTTATATCCCCAAATTCTGGTGGGATCAACATCCTCTGTGCATCTCAGAAAGCCCCGAAGAGACAACATAACCACTTGGTCCTCAGCAAACTAATTTCTCCATTGACCACATCCTCCATGTATTGTTGTGTGCCTCGAGTGCCCGGGGCCTGTGGAGCAGGAATCCAGATGCTGGACCCCCTCTCTGCCTGAGCACTGTGTTTGCAGCAGCGCCGTGCTCGGAGCAGCATCTTCGATTGGGGTAGATTTTGGGTAACAAGATCAAGAGAGGTTAGAAGTGGCTTGCATGAGCATTTGGGAGCCAAAGGCAGAATTTCAAAGTCATAAGAATTAATACAAACAGTTAACCCACATAATTCCACACCCCCTGAACTTAGTTCTATCATGGCACGAAATCCCCAAGCCAGAACACCGTTGTATTCCAACTCCAGATCGGGTAGAGCAATTATTTTGTCATTGAGCATGTTAGGAAAGAAAAAGGCAGAAGGAGGCGAGGTTTAGCCTCTTTGTTAATGTACAAATTAACACATTTCAGCACCATTTTCAGAAATATAAATTAATGATTTAATTCTGCAACATGTATCCTTGGAAACCAAGCTGTAAGTGGTCGCCCTTGGATATTTCACACAATTCCAATTTTTTTCAGTATTCAAATACAACTAATTGCTTGCCCTTTCAAAGTGATGGACAGCTTGGGGGAGCGGGGTGCCCAGGGGCTTATTTTACCACCGGATTTGTACAATGCCACTACATGGGTTGACAACAGCTGCTCTAAATCTCCTGATAGGTATGAACAAGCCTTGATAAAGTTCGGTCTGTTTGAACAGCTGCATATGCAAATGTAATTAAGGAGATGCCAACTGCCTTTTGCTCTCCTATCCGTGCCCCCCTCTTCGCCCTCTCCCCTTACTCTGTCTCCTAACGGGAAGGGGTGCCATCTCATAGCTGCAGGCTCGAAGCCACCCCTGATTATGTCTCACAACCGAGTCCCAGAAATGCTCCCTCTACCATCATTTGGGGTGCCTTTGAATTTAGGGCTCAGCTACCGAAGAGCTGATCATTTTGCAACCTCAATGCCCACACGTTGACACTACCACTTGAAAAGCAAACCCCTCATCAGCGTATCGCAGCAAAGACATTTCTCCCCCACCTCCTGTTACACTGCCCAGCTTGGGGCTGCCCTTCGTCCCTTATGTACCCTACACTCGCTGCGCAGCCTCAAGCGAGCCACTTCGCTTGTGTCCCTACCTGATGATCTCAAAAGTCTTTGCCAACCAAAACATTCTATGGTTCTATAAGTTATCCAGAAGAAGGCACGTGGGAAGAGGTGACACAGGCACTGAGAACCCAGACAAGCGATCACTGGTTGAATCCGCCAACCCAGGGCTTGGGGGGAGGATGGAGAGGGTCTCGGTGCCACAGAGCCAACTGGCATTAAACAAAGCGAGCTGGTTGATGAAGCCAGCAGGACTGATGTGCACAGAGCTCCAGGGCTTTCCCTTCAAACTGGACGCTATCTGGGACAGATCCCCAAACTAGGTGGACTGTGCTGCCTGTCCAGCACCAGAGAGGAACCGCAGCATCCGCACAACCACGCCGGGGAAGGGAAAAAGTGATGTGAGCAGCCACCAGCCTGATCGATTGACCTCAGCAGGATGGAGGCTCTAGAGCAAACCGAAGACAGACTAATTAGGCCGTGAAACTAAATGGTAAACAGGGTAGAAAACAAGGGGACTGTACTGAAGGGAAATCAGATCCAACAGAGCTAATCAGGTTAGCCCGCTAAGATAATGGATTTTCTAGACAAAGGAAGTGCGAAAGATCCCATCCACACAGACTCCAGCAAAGCATGTTGTACACTGCCACGTGGGAAATTATTAAATGAAAAAGATGGGGATTAGCAGAACTGTAGAGCCAGGAAACTGGTGAAAGGCGAAGCAGCGTTGAAAGAAGGATCAGAATGGATGGAGGTCACCAGCAGAGCTCCTCAAGGAATGGTCAGGAGGCTGATCTTATTAAATATTTTTATTAATGACCTTGGCACAAAACGTAAGTGTGCTAATGAAATTTGCTGATGACACAAAGTTGGAAAGGAGCATGAGCACAGAGGAAAGCTGGGACAGCATATGGAAAAAAAATGGGTAACTCTGAAGACGAATGGAGAAAGGTTGAAATTCAGTGGGATGACAGAGGAAGCCACACACTTGGGACAAACAATAGCTTTGGCTATGAGTTGGAAGGAAAATGAACGCAGGGGGAAAATGTTCAAGAGTGAGAAAGACCCAAGCAAACAGCTCAAACCAAAACTGACCGAGGCACCGAGATGCTGTAATTGAAGTATTTCCAGCAGGCAGAGAAGTGCTGGAGCCGGAGGGCAAGCCATCGTGAGAAGGCTCCAGGGATGCTGCGGTCAGTTCCCATGGCTAAAAAACCAAGAAGTTTAAGTAGGAAGAAGTGTAAAAAAAGGGCTTATCAGAAAACACATTAATTTAGAAAATTAAAATGTAAAGACACTGGTTCAGCCCCACAAAACCAAAGCTGGGAAGGAACACCGAGTGATCTCTTAGACACACACACGTGGGGGAGAAACAGAAAAAAGGGGAAAGAACTATTCAAGACACCAGAACAAGGGCTGCACGTGCGCAACATGAAGTATCCCTGACAAGTCTAGGCTGGAAATAAGTTTATGACCATTGCAGCCTTCCAAAAGGAGTAATGGGGGGGAAAAAACAAGCTTGTTCCCAGAAATTTATCTTGAAGGGATCCTATGACCCAGAAGGCTCTTCCTGTCCTTGCCTGCTAAACACACACAGAGCTGACACCAGCAGTGAACGCCGTGCTCCTCACCTGGGAAGAAATTCATAAAGCAACTCCAAAGCACCTTTTTTTGAAAAAAAAAACCACCTGTTTTATGACTGCCTAGGTCTGTTCACTTTCATCAACTGAATCCATTTCAAGATCTCAGCATGAGCAATTTTAGGCCAAATTCTTGAGCTGTGAGTGTGCATGGTGAGGAGGAGGCAGGGAGGGGCACGGGGGAGGTGGCAGGTACAGGGGTACTGGGGGAGCGAGGACCAGGCTGCTGGGCACACACAACCAGCAAGGCATCGTCTCAGCACCACGCCTGACTCTGAGTTGGAAGGCAGCCGTTGGGGTGCTTCTTCACACCGTTCGTCATCCCATGAGCTCCTCACCTGCTCCTCAGGGGCTCCGAGATCACGAAGCCAAGGAAAAGTGTTTCATATTGCAGGAAACAAGATGGAAGGACAACAAATGAACCAGAAATCTTAAATTCTACATTTGCCGAAATTACTGGACCAGTTCATTTAGAAGTTGATCTATTAACATAATTAATGAAGTCACATTTTTTGCTATATCTCTAAGCTAATCTGCTTTGAGGCTTCTCTGGTGTCTAATGAGACTCAAGCTCACTCTGCCTTCCCGCTGTCAAAAGGGCCCTTAACTGGGTTCCTCTGATGAGGACAGACGCCCAAGTAAGCTTGTAGTAACTTCCTATCATTGCAATCTCAATCTGCAACTCATTTCAGCTTCAATTAGCCAGCGGGTTCATAATTCAGTGAGGCAAGGTGGGAGGAAGAGCACGGCCGCACAACGGGGCTGCAAACCCATCAGATCCTCCCCAAACCAGGCTCAGCCGGGCAGACCTCTGCCTCCCCGCGCTCTCCCGGTGAAGAAAAACAAGCTGGACGAGAGGAGGAAAACACTTTGGGGAGCTCAGATGAGAACTACAGCACAGAGGAGGTGGATGCACAAGGTAGCAAGACTAGTGGAAAGCTAAATCCTGCAGCGAGAGCTGTTGGACTCCTGGTATTCCCAGGTTGGCTGGCAGCAAGGGAGGGCTGCAGGAGGGAACTGTACTGGGTTGTGTGGCCAGGTTTTGGTAGTGAGGGGCTACAGGAGTGAGTTCTGTGAGAAGCTGCTGGAAGCCTGTGTCTGACAGAGCCAATGCCAGCTGGCTCCAAGACGGACCCAACACTGGCCAAGGCTGAGCCCATCAGTGACAGCGGAAGTACCTCTGGGGTAACGTAGTGAAGGGTCAAAATACCCCCTGAAGGAAACTGCAAGCAGAGAGACAGAACAAGATGTGAGAGCAACAGCTCTGCAGACCCCCGGGTCAGTGAGAAGGAGGGGGAGAAGAT
>NW_010268788.1:7567-33842 GCF_000690775.1 Eurypyga helias
GCCAGCCTGTGTTGATGGGGCAGGCTGTGCCCCTGCAGCCATGGAGGGTCAGGGTGGGGCAGAGACTCCTCTGCAGCCCGGGGAGGATCCCACACCGGAGCAGGGGGATGACCGATGGAGGCTGTGACCCTGTGGGAAGCCCACACCGGAGCAGGCTGCTCCTGAAGGACCACACACAGGTGGAAGGGACCCACTCCAGAGCAGTTAGTGAAGAACTGCAGCCTGTGGGAAGGACACACGTAGGAGAAGTTAGTGGAGGACTGTCACCTGTGGGAGGGACCCTGCGCTGGGGCAGGGGCAGAATGTGAGCATCCTCCCCTGAGGAGGAAGAAGCAGCAGAGACAGCATGTGAAGGACTGAACCCAACCCCATTCCCTGTCCCCCTGTGCTGCTGGAGGGGAGGAGGGAGGGAAAACAGGAGTGACATTAAGCTTGGGAAGAAGGGAGGAGTGGGAAAAGGTGTTTTAAGATTTGCTTTTAGTTCTCTTTTACTCTGATTTGACTGGTGACAAATGAAATCAATTTCCCCCAAGATGAGTCTGTTTTGCCTGTGATGGTAAGTGCTGAATGACCTCTCTGTCCCTATCTTGCCTCACAAGCGTTTTGTTGTATTCTCTCTCCCCTGCCCAGCCAAGGAGGGGAGTGATGGAGAGGCTTCGGGGGGTACCTGCCTCCAGCCAGGGTCAGCCCAGCACAGGAACGAGAGACAGAAAAGCCCATCTTCTGTCCAGCCACCAGGAGCTGCCCCTCAGCCACCCCCCCGGGCTGCTGTGGCCCCGGGAGGATGGAAGTGTCGGCGCATTAAGACACCAGCGATGGGCCTGATTCAACCAACAGATTCATCATCCTTCTGCCAAAGCTCTGAAAAAGCTTTCTTGCAGGGTAACAGCTCAGAGCAAACTTTTCAACATATAATTTCTTAAAATGGAAGAAACTGAAGGAAGGAAAAATAATAATTAAAAAATCAGGAAAATATGTAACTTGCCAGGCCAAGAAAACCCATCCGGCAGCAGCACGGACAGGTGACTCAGAGCCAGCGCAGTTGTCAGAGCAGCACTGGGGAGGAATATCGGTGTAACTTCCCCAAGAGTCGGATTGCAGGAAAGGTTGATGGAATGGCACACTACACCGGCTCCTCACCCCACTGAGAAGAAACAAACGGATGGGGACTTGCTCATCTAAACACACAGTGCACGTCACAGGAACAAACCTGAGTAACTGCCATCCGTGATTTATACAACAAATTAAATCCATGGCAAAAATAGCTTAGAGCAGAGGGATCGTAGAACCTGGCAGAAAAAGGCCCAGCCTGCATGAATCATTATTTTCTAGAGGAAACCTTATATTTTCTAGAGGAAACCTTATATAATCCAAGCTACTCCATTTTAAAACAAATTAAACCTTCCAAAAACTCTGATTAAGAGGTTTGGCAATGCTCTGTCTTTAATCCAGGTACTGTGGCACCTGCTGAGATTGAAAAAAACCCCTACCTGGTACCGACTAACTTTACAGTAGCCCACACCCTGCTTTTGGCATCTCCAAAAACCTCCATCAGAAGGCAAAGGGGAATGAGAGCATCTACCTGGCGCCGGAGGAAGGCGATTAGATTGCAATGCCATCTTGTGGAACAGGAGAAAACGGAAGATGGGGAAAAAAATTGCTCAGCCACCACTTTGCAATCCCGTGTTATTTCACAGGACACAGACACTGACTGTCAGGGTGTATTCCGTGGTTGCTTCTCTTTTTCCTCGTTTCTCTGGAAGGTTAGAATCATAGAATGGTTTGGGGTTGAAGGGACCTTAAAGCCCATCCAGTGCCAACCCCCTGCCATGGGCGGGGACCCCTTCCACTAGACCAGGTTGCTCCAAGCCTCATCCAGCCTGGCCTTGGACACTTCCAGGGATGGGGCATCCACAGCTTCTCTGGGCAACCTGTTCCAGTGCCTCCCCATTCCCGCCAGGAAGAATTTCTTCCTGATATCTCATCTAAACCGGCCCATTTTCAATTTAAACCCGTTCCCCCTTGTCCTGTCACTACAGGCCCTTGTAAAAAGTTCCCCCGAGCTTCCTTGTAGACCCTTCAGGTACTGGAAGGTGCTATAAGGTCTCCCCAGACCCTTCTCTTCTCCAGGCTGAACACCCCAACTCTCCCAGCCTGTCCCCAAAGCAGAGGTGCTCCAGCCCTCTGAGCATCCCTGTGGCCTCCTCTGGACTCAGTCCAACTGGTCTATACCCTTCTGATGCTGAGGGTTCCCAGGTGGGATGCAGTACTCCAGGTGGGATATCCTTCTGATGTTGAGGGCTCCAAAGGAGTTAGAGGGGGACACGTGTGGTAACCGCACAGACACGGTCTGCTTTCCTCGTGCTGCTCGGAAGGGAGGCGGTAAGTCTGTCAGAAATATGAGTTTGCTTGTTTTTACTATGACAAGGTCATATTGTCCTGTGTTTCTTCCCCAGGAAACCAGCCTCTTCCTGGGCTACGGGAGAGCCACCGAGAAGAGTGACTGGGGTAGGAGCAGGAATAGGACCCCACCGATCCCCTGGATCCCCTCCCCAATTCACAGTACGGTTTAGCAGGACCTGAAGAACGTTTGTGACTCCCGGCCTCGCAGGGCTGGGCTGCAGTCGCCTCCGTGTACGTCACGGCTGGTACTTTGGCTCCCAGCTGTGTCCTGTGCTAGTAAAATCCTGAATCTCGATCACAACCGCAGCCTGCTTTAGCCGTTCTCTCTGCAGGGCGCTGCCTACTCAGGAATTCAGGTTAAAAAAAACCATTTAAAATGACAAAACTTAGGGTTGGGGTGAAAGTTACTAAAAACGCCAGTCAGGTAAGCCAGGGTTTAGCGGAGACAGACTCCCTGCTCTCTGTGATGAGGCCAACTGCAACCCACGGGCAGGGAGAAAGAACCACAGACTCTGCAGGCTTCAGGTAATACTAACGCTTGTGCCTGCGGGTGCACAGGAACAAACCCGACCCGCACAGGTGCGTACCGTGCTGAGCAGCCGTGTTTTCGGACCCCCGCCAAACCTACACCCGCTTCCTTGAAATGTCCCGAAGCCCTGGACACAGTGGGACAGCCCGGGCTGGAGGTGCTGGAGCCTGGGGGCTGGAAGCGCAGGGGAAGGTTTGCTGCTGGCAGGCTCTTCTCAGGATGGGCACCAGGATGGCCAGGGGTGAAGGTGGAGCCCACTCGGAGCAAGGGAGGACTGAAACCCCCACGGGAGCTGCCCAGTGAACCCAAACCACAGGGCTGCTGAGTTTGGCAGCAGGATGCGTTTCAGGGCAGTCATTTCCCTTGAAATAATTTTTTTTTTTTTTTTCAAAATTTGAAATCTTAAAAATTTTTGGAAAATGCGGGATTTTTTTCCTATTGGATTTGGAACAGATGGGATCACAGTTAGGCTACCTCTATGCAGGAAAACCAAAAGTACTGAAGGAATCCCAAGTATTGCATCATTAACTGGCATTTGCCACTTCGTCAGTTCGTTCCAGCTCAAGGGTTTGTTGGGGGCAAATTTGTGCATCCCCTCCCCACAGCATCTCAACCTTAATTATACCTTCATTTCTTTGCTTATTTTTAAATGCAGTTCCTAAGAGGACATTCTGAGGGTTAAAATTTCCAATTAAAAAGTTAGCGAGAAATGGTTACTGAGTGTTACTCTGCACAAAAGGTCCCTCGAGGTATGGAAACCAGGAGAGTGGGGACAAACACCCCAAAGGGAACCAGCGGTAAACCTGCAAAGTCAGGATGGTGCGTGCAGGCATTCCTCTAGCAAATTCAGTAAGGGCAGCCTGACATTTGATTAACGATTTCTGTGGACATTTTGGTGGGAGATGAATGTGGATTTCTGAAATCTAAGAAATGTGTATGTCCCCTCATCCCTCCTACACGCCCAACATACGCTGAAAATAAACCGATGCCAAGCAGCATGCAAACATGTGCCTGCAAATGAGCAATGATTTTCAACAATAATTTCATAAGCGCAGCGGATTGGAGTACATCCCGGGATTACCATTCCGCTCCAGTCCCTGGGAGTTCCCACCGACACCAGTGTGGGGCTGCCCGGGGCCACCAAGGGAGACGGGCTCCAACGGGGCAGCCGGCCCTGGGCAGGAGCAGGGGGTGGGATTGTCAACAGCTCCGGAGTCAGGGAGAGAAACGGCACTGCAAACAAGCTGCGAATGAAACAACCCACCCAAAACCACCTGAGGGTTTCTGCCAGGCCTCTGCACGGCCAGAGGTGCAGCCACCGCTCCCCGCAACACTGCTGCACCCCACGATGCCTGTGCCGAGCGGGTGGCACCGAGGGGGGGACAGCCGCCGTGTAAACCACACAGGAAACAACCTCCAGAGCTTGAGACGAGGTTTGCATGAGAGCAAGACGTTGAAATTTTGATTAAAGTTGGATTTCATCAGCAATACTTTGACTGCATTATTATAGTGGCTGCTAACAAAGACACACCCATTAATGCATTACATTCTTGCTCCTAAAAGGGTGATTATTCCATGTTTCACGCCAGGCTGCTCCGCTTGTCGCCACGGCCAGTGGCTCCAGCACAGGGCCTCAGCAGAAAAACACAAAGCCATTCCGATTCCAAAAATGAGGCAAAGACACAGGGACAGGTACATGCTGGAACAGTGCGGAGACTGGGTGCAAGCAAACCGCATCCCGGGAAAGGAGGGGATGGGGAGAGGGGGAGGCGAGGGGAAGGACGGAGCATTGCACTCTGCTTTAGCTCTGAAGGAGCACACCGAAACCAGAGAGTTACTAAAGATTTCATAAATTTAAATGAAAAGTTGGAGGGGAAAAGAGGCACTTTGAAAAAACTACCTCACAGGTGCCAGTTTTCCCGCTGCTTGGCTTTGTCCAAGGAATAATTGTACGTACGCGGAGGGTTTTTCTGATCTCAATATGCTCGCCAACTTCAGCGCCAGGGATAAGGGTGGAAAAGGGATGGGAAGAATGCCATTAAACCCTGTGTCTTCCAGCATTATTGTTCTAAAACTCATGCTCAGGCAGGACAAAACAGCTATCTGAGGCAATATAGTGTTTACATATGCCCAAATTGTTATGCAAACACAGGAAGACCTATTGGAGCAGAGGGAAGAGGCACCCAGAGGCAGCGCTTCTCACCACCCCTCGCAGAAAAATGTTTTTCAATGTGGAAAGGGTGAGAGAGGTCACCCCCAAGGAATCCAGCCCAGGATCCTCCCAGCCTTCGCCTCTCCCATCCTCCTCCTCCTCTCAAATTCCCCAGCGCAGACAGCATGGGCTTCAGAGTTAAAGAGACAGGCTCATCATCCCGCAAGACTGTCTGGGGGCTGCGCCTGCATGAGGAACCCAAAAAGGGGGAAAAAATAACTGAGGAGGGAGAAGCTGCCCTGTGTGAAATGGGATTCACTGCCTGCCCTGCGCAGGCATTTCGCGCCGCACTTCCCCGTAATCGTGCCGGAAATGACACCACAGAGATTAAGGTGAGACTCCAAATGCAGACAGGGGTACTTGGCATCATTCAGAGCCCGTTTTAGATGAAATACATCTTGTGTCAACATTAAAGTTCTACAATTAAAAATCAGTCATGAACTCTGGAGCAATGCCTTTAATTCTATCTGTAGTTGGTACAAAAGAAGTGG
The DNA here is from genome assembly GCF_000690775.1 of Eurypyga helias. Lineage (NCBI taxonomy): Eukaryota > Metazoa > Chordata > Aves > Eurypygiformes > Eurypygidae > Eurypyga > Eurypyga helias. The sequence goes on from NW_010268788.1 coordinate 13,203, forward strand.
TAGACAAATGCCTCTGACAAGGTAACTTTAACCCTCTGAAGAAGCCACAGATTTTCATCAACCTATATCAACTAAGCTTTCAGAAAGGTATCTGATGGAGAACTAAATAAATCCCTGAAATATATCCTCAGTGCTTGAAAAGCACCTCACTGCCAGTCTGAGCTCAGTCACTTCTGCTGCTAGATCATCACTCTACAGAATAAAAGCTCCCTACCCAGCCAGAAACCTTTTCTCCACCCAGATACGTGACCAAGCCAGCTCTCCACTTCTCTTTACTAAACTACATAAGCCCAATTTCGTTAACTTCCGCCTGCAAGTCAAATTTCTACAGGGCATAAATTATTCTTATTAGCATTTTGAGTCCTCTAGTGCGCTGAAAACAAATCACGGACACTAAAGCGGAGATGCTATTTCTGAGTGTCTCGCTCCTACCACCTCCCCACGAACACTCCCCCCCTTCACTCCTCAGCGTCACTCCTCCTTCCAGGATGAAGGTGCGTGCTGCCATCACAGCATCCTCCCAAAGTCACTGCTATCAAAGGCCGCAGCTCTTCACCCTACAGAGGAAACCTGCCCTCACTCTCGAGATGTCTAACCGGGCTCTGGCTGCATGAAGAGCGAGTTTAGAGCTACCAGCCCGCACGTAGCATGACGAGCCCCCCGGGAGGATGCCATGTCTGGCAGGCTGTGAATGCTGCGGGGCTGAGACCACACTCCCGCATGACACCACCAGAAATGCCCCTGCAGCATCACGCCCCACTGCGACCCGCTTGTGGGAGCTGGTAGCTGGTAGCTAGCAGCTTTTTTAAACCTCATTAACATGTACCGCACTCGTTTCATACAGCTCTCCAGTTCCGAGCAGAACACTGGGCAATGCTGGAGACAAATGGCTTGAGGACGTTACCTACACCAACACACGGCACGCGCAGCGAGTCAAACCTGCAGCAGCTGCTCACGCCACGTTTTCAGTCTGGAGAGGTGGGGGTATTTAACTTTTAAAAGAAGCTGTTCTTGGGGGGAGCACCTTGCACACAGCCTCTGAGCGCTAGACTGGTTTCACATTGTTTAATAACAGGGCAGGATTTGTGCTCAAGCCATTTCCTACCACAGGACGTCGATTTCTTATCCACCATCTTCACGTGCCGCGTCTGGTTGCGAAGCTTGTCGTCTGTGTTTTCCACCAGGTTAGTGAGGTCGTCAATGATCTCTGGGGAACGAGAAACACGAGCATTAATCTCTGAGCCGCGCAGCATCACTGCCCAACAAGCACGCGCCTGCTGGAGGCTCCAAAATGGAAACCAGCTGCACCCTTTTGTTTTCCAGTGTGACAGACCAGTGATCCACATGCACTGAAAGGTCCAAATCCTAGGAAATAGTACACAAGAGACTACGACTTCAAATTTAGTCCACTCCTCCACTGCAAGAGTGGAGGGAAAAAATACAGCCGGGAACAGCAGGATCAGTCTAGGCAGCCACAGAGTGGAAGATGATGGCAGCCAGGAAACACTGGAGTGAGTGCATATGCTATAGGAAACCTGAAATTGTAGTCCCTGGAACAGGGCATCTCAACACTTGGCTGTTACATAGTCATTGAAACACATCCAGAAACCCCATCTTCATAAATGCTTCTGAGAGCATGTGGTGTGGTCCCAACCAAGTGACCACGGGGGATACAAAGTCCCACCTCGGTTCAGTTAGTGAGATATAGGGGTGGGAGTTCTGCTTGCAGCCTAAATGAGCCCCTGGGAAAAGGAAAGTGAGCAAAATTTCTCCTACATCTATTTTTAATAGAGAGGAAAGGAAAATTTCAAGCCAACCCATCCTCAACCTCATACAACTGATGACTTGAATTTCACCAGGGAGATCAGATCAGGTACAAGGCTTACACCAAGGATGGGTGTTGGCGTGGGGTTTTAACACTCAAAATCAAAAGCCGCATTCAGGCACCAAATTTTCTTCTTGCTGACTGTTACGCTCTAATTTTCTTGAAATACACAGCCCGTGCTTCTTGCTGGGTGTATGAATACACCACGTGTGAGTTGCTTTCTGCTCTGCAGGTAGGAACGGCTTTTTTTGTGCATGATAAATCAGGAGGAGGACAGCAGCCAAAGCCTGAATGCCCATGCAAAGCATCTTGCTCCAGTTACACTTCTAGCACTTTCCCCACTACTGATCAGTGCCTTAATAAATCTAGGCTGCCTTTGGAGACCGGGTCGGGCACAGCAGCCATGTCTCAACTCGCTGGGACCCCGGCAGACCCCAGCACTGCACCTCCGTGCTGCTGCACTGCGGAAACTTGCAGTTTTAATGGGCTGTAAGCAAAAGTAAGAGTGTGTAGCGTTCAGTTACCAAGATACACCAATACTCTGTTCATTTTTGTGTATCATAACCCTGTATGCATGCTGGTTGAGGGTTAAGCAAACCAAGTGCCATCAACAGGAAGGGGCTTTATTAAATAGCTTTTATTGTTGTGACCGTATTCCTTCGAACAAGAGATTCCCCAAATATCTCTACTAGGAAAAAGAGGATGACACTGAAGACAGCATTCCTTGTATTTCCAAAACTTCCCTGTGGCACGAGAAGAAAACCCTGCGCTTGCAAGGGTAGTGCCAGTATGTGACACTAGTTCTTGCAGCACTCCAAGAGCCCCGTACAGCTCTGGGGGTCATCCCTCCTATACCTGCCCTTGGCAGGCAACGGCTTCCTCCACAATTCACCTTCCTACAGCAAAAGATGGTAGTCATGCAGGGTGTTTATGTCCACAAAGCTCACCAAGTAGCATGCGTTGTACCCAGATACAGAGCTAAAACAGTTCAACTGTTCATACGGTTAACAAAAAACAAATCTAAAATAAAGTGCTGAAGACACAAGGAAATGTTCAAAGGCAGTTGTACCAGGGAGGTTTTACTCTACTGGGAGATTTAAGCATCATGCTGCTAACGCGTGCTTTTCAAGTCTGCCCCACGAGCACTCTATCATCTCCAGCAAACCCGGTGTAAAATGGGATGAGCATCTAAACTATCTTGAAAATATGTATCTTTCTTAACAAACAAACTTTGAAAATATGTATCTTTCTTAAAACACGAGCTCCTGATTCATGTCCCGCAGCCTAAAACATCGAGGTACTCACGTGAAGGGGGGGCAGAGGGCAAACATCAACTGCTTCTCTGTGCGTCCAGCCTCCGCCTTATCCTACAGATCTAAACCATTCAGCACTCCTGCTGTCAAGGGGCACCACCCCACCAACACCGCCCTGTTCCAGACACAAACTCAGGTAGCTGTGAAGTTGTTCGTAATACTCAAGTTTTTATTGTTCATCCTACACCTAAACACATTTTCTCAAGTGATGGCAGGTACTTTATTTGAACTGCGAGATCTGTTCGGTTCATAGCTCAGCTACTAATTCTCCTCCCCCTCCCACCCGACTTTCCAAGGTCTAACATCTGCACAGCCAACAACATTTTGGGGAAACTTTATCTGCCTGGCGTGATTCAGCACACAGGAAAACCAGCACAATGCTCCCTGCAAAGGCAGGTTTCTCATGTTTGCCTCTAAATAAAAAAAAAGTGCCGAAAGTTCCCATCGTTGTCAAGGACAAAGTGATAAGCACGCTTGGGAAATAAGAGCCCTTCCTTTGCCAGCGCTGAGCAGACCCTCCCTGAAAAACATCCTGGTGAACAAGCTGTAGTTAAATGAGAACAAATGCCAGCAGGAAAATTTTCTGTCATCATTTCAAGCCCGAGGCATTGCAATTGGGATTATATCTAGAGCCTCTCCCTTCCCATCCCCCAGCACAAGCCATTCCCCTGCGAGATCAAGCAGCAGGAACCACTTCTGACCCACAGAACCAGACTGTGTAGCTCGGGAGAAGTGTTTCTCCGTATCTTTAGGGCTTTTGGTAGGGCCAGGTTGCAGGGAAGCAGGGCACTTCACCGAGCACACAGCCCAAAGCTCAACAAGCAAGCGGTCCCCATGTAACATGCAGGTAAGACCAGAAGTGCTGGGGTGCTCATGGCACAACCAGGTCTGACCTGGGCCTTCCCCTCTGTACTGTGCTGGGGCTGGCTGGGGGGAGAAGGCTCAGGGAGGTTCTTGCCCCATCACCAGTCCAGCCCAGCACAGGCCAGAGTGCCTGTGCAACCACCAACACCCCACACAGCAGCATCTGCCCCTTCGCCTGCTACTGCTTACAAGGGCAGGTAGTGACAGGACAAGGGGTAACAGCTTTAAACTGAAAGAGGGGAGATATCAGGAAGAGGTTCTTCCTGGAGAGGGTGGGGAGGCACTGGGACAGGTTGCCCAGAGAAGCTGTGGATGCCCCATCCCTGGAAGTGTCCAAGGCCAGGCTGGATGAGGCTTGGAGCAACCTGGTCTAGTGGAAGGTGTCCCTGCCCATGGCAGGGGGAGGAACTGGATGATCTTTAAGGTCCCTTCCAACCCAAACCATTCCATGATTCTATGATTCTACCTCCTGGGGAACCCTGCACAGAAAGATCCCTCCATCCCTCTACACCCACCAACACCCTGCACAGAAACACCCACCCTCTACCCCTATCAACACGCTGCTGTGGTGACACTCGGGCTCGGAGCAGCTCCTGACCTTCATGTAAATTAAGGAATTTCTCCCCACTCTAAAGCAAAGGAAACACAATGGCAATACTCTGCATAAGGCAGAGTTGAAAGCTAGCAATGAATTTCTAAGGTAGGCAGAGCTGCTGCCAGAGAAAACCAGCTCCACAGCGAAGGAAGTCTTTAGAGCACTGACAATCCGAGGACCACCTCTTCTGACAGACGACTCACCAGCAAGCCCCTCTGCCCTTCAAGCTGGCAATTACATTTGGGATGAAAAATTTTCTATCCACCCCATTTACCCAACTATGCAAGGAAATAGAGAGAAATCTGAAAAAGGGGAAGGAGCAAGGTTCCCTCGTTGCGAGGGAGCAGACGGGAAAAGCAGGCTGACTGCTGAAGGGCTGCCAGTGACCTTCCAAAGGACGTTTCCGTAACACTGCACTGCGAACCACGTTTAAACCAGTAACGATGATTTACCAAGGTCTTCTTTCAGCGAAGCAGGATCTTGAAGCCGAAGACAAAACCTTCTGCACAACTCTAGTATGAAAATCTGAGTAACTTCAGCCCAGCTGAAGCAGAAGTTTGAAGGTTGCTCGTCTGTTGGCGATGAGCTCGGACAGGATCTCCTCTACCAGCTTTCTGCTTGAAAACCAGTGTCGCAGCCTTGCTCATCCCCGCACGCGTGTCCTTTTGCTCGGGTCACGGCCATCAGCCAGGCAGGTACGGTGGCTTCTGAGCTCACCAGCAGACAAGGCAGCCAAGCACGGAAGCAGCAGGTTTCTCTAGGAAGGCAGAGATGGGTGCGCAGGCATTACTGATTCTCCTCACCTTTCCTACGAGGCTGCAGCAGCAAAATAAAAACCTCTGCAAATACAGAGGCTTTTTCTGGTATTGAAAGCTATAATATTTGGGCTGGAGCCCTCAAAAGGGCAGGATTTCTGTAGATGCTGTGTATATACCAGACAGCAAAAACGATGGTGGGCTTTAAAGGTTTGAGATCAACATGTGCACACCTCAACATGTGTACACCTCAAACCAGGACAAAAGTCATGGAAGGTCTTAATTTTGCAGACACAAGCCTGTCAGCAGTCCTGCCCTTGCTCCTCCAGCTACAGACCCAGCGACAGAGAAGGCACAGGTAGCCCTTGGGGAATCAGGATGAATTCCATGCAGGTGATTTACAAGCAAAGAAAATGTGCAACGAGGAAACAGTGAAGCAAGCAGATGGCAGGAAAACTGTGGGCTGACATATTCTGAAAGACTTGACTCTTTTGTTAAAAAACCCGCAGCAGTGGTTTTTGATCACAGGCAACATGTGTTTTGGAGCAATGCAGAGCAGCCAGGCTGAGCGCGGGTCCAGGTCGGAAGAGGTGGAAGAAGCATCCCTGTGGAAGAGGTGGGAGAGGCTGGAAACAGCAGCTGTACAGCCAGCCAGCCCGCTCCAGTTCCAGCACGAATTCTACCCCCTGGGGAGGAGAGAGGTTTTCACTGGAGAAAGCATGAGCAAAGTGAGGAAAAGCAGCTTCTGTTTATTTTTTAAAAAAACAAACACCAAATAAATTTGTCTTTTAATATTTTGCATTAAACTTCAAACCTATTTTTGCCCATAAAAACAAACAGAAAAGTCATTGAATCAGATCTGAAGTTGTCGCCACATCAGCTATCACAGCCAGAAAGCGAAAGCTTCTAAGCTGCAGCTGAACACAAAGCATTTAAAAAAACTGCTGATTGAATGGCTTTGCTGGTCACAGCAAGCTGAAGCACGATCAGTGCCTACAGTCAACTTTTAAAGAATCAAGAACCCATTCATTGACCCAGATCAGCACAAGACTACTCAGAGATGCGAGCGCTTAAGTCTCAAATATTCCTTTTCAAAGCTTCACTGAAATGGACAAAGAAAAGTGAAGCAGAACCCTGGATCGTAAGCCCTTTCCACTTTGCTCTATCATGCCTGGCTTCGCAATCTCAAACGACACATTACAGCCTGGAGAAGAGAAGGCTCTGGGGAGACCTTATAGCACCTCCCAGTACCTGAAGGGGCTACAAGGAAGCTGGGGGGGACTTTTTAAAAGGGTCTGTAGTGACAGGGCAAGGGGGAATGGGTTTAAATTGAAAATGGGGAGGTTTAGATTAGATATCAGGAAGAAGTTCTTCATGGAGAGGGTGCTGAGGCACTGGAACAGGTTGCCCAGAGAAGCTGTGGATGCCCCATCCCTGGAAGTGTCCAAGGCCAGGCTGGATGAGGCTTGGAGCAACCTGGTCTAGTGGAAGGTGTCCCTGCCCATGGCAGAGGGGTTGGAACTGGATGTTCTTTAAGGCCCCTTCCAACCCAAACCATTCTATGATTCTATGATTAGGGGCTGAGAAAGGTGATCTTTATAGCATCTCTGAATCAAATGGTTGCAGCATAAACCACATCAGCATCACACTTTGCTGCCCCGGCTGTGTGCACAGAAGGACCGTGCTCCGTGACTACCAGAAGGCAAAAACCTCTCCTGAAATCGCAGTGGAAGCACAGCCTGGCAGCAGCAGTAAGGGTGTGTTCATGTACACCTTCAAAATCACAGCTCCTAATAGCTAGAAAAAACAAGTTTTATGCAAAGGACACCAACAGAAGACAGACGTAGAAAGTTGAGCAGAAGAAATTCTTCAGATCCTTTTTCCTTCGAAGACTTTGCCGCTGCCACGCAAATCAGAAACATTCTGGTTTCATTCCTAAAAACGCTGATGCCTTCCGTAAAAAGCTGGTTCTGGTTCTCTCCAGCCACGGCATGGATAATTTCAGAGCTTCCCATGAGACAGGAATCCCGCACGGCAGAGCCGTAAGTCATCTCTCCGGGAAGCAGCCATACATCATGCTGCGTACAGCTGCTCTCCCGCGTTAAGGGCTCGCGCAGGCTGGGAAGGCAAACCCTGGGCTGAACCTGAGCCAGGTGCCGGAGCAGTCTGCTCTGTCCAAATGGGTCCTTTTGCTTTTCTCCCCTATTCCTCCTCAAAAAGGCTGCAAGCTTCAGGCCCTGGATTTGCCCGCAGTCCTCTCGAGCAGCACAAGACAGAGAGCACAGGTCCTCCATCACGACTCCCGTCTGCCTTTCCCATATTCCCAACCTCTCTGCTGACTTTTCTAACAACCCTTCTTATGGGTTTGAAACCGGACTTCTCTGCCAGCCCCATTCTCTCTCTCAACTCAGCCATCAAGTTTTTCTACAGCTGGTCAGAAGTTCTCCGAGGGAACAGTTTCCACTGGAAAACCGCTTGACAGATGATAAAAACAGTACATCCCAGAGCGCTCCACACGCCTGGACCGTCAGCCTTTTACCTCCTGGATGATGCCCTTTACGCTGGAACACATGCCTGAGCAGCGTGAAGCGAATAACCACCTTTCAGCTTGCAAATGAAATTCTCCGTTTTGACAACAAAATGAGAAGCCCAAACGTTTTCAGAGAGCAAAACCCCTTTTCCAGCCCGTTCAGCCACTCCATCTTTCCTCCCATTCCCATCCCGGTGCCAGGACCCCACCAGTGCTCGTCCAGCCCCGCTGCACTCCTGCAATGCTGAAGACAGAGGAGCGAGCCAAGAGCTAGCCCATGGGCTCAGACTAGGCACAAGGTCAACAGAGCGCACGCTTGCCCGCAGGGACCACACAGCAGGGAGCCACGCCACAGGTATAGCGTAGGCAGCGCGTTATGTGCAGTTATGGCTGCAGTTTTAATCAAAAAAGGGTGACTTACGAGACTACAGGTCACACCATGAAGGGCAGCACTTGGACACGGCGGAGATGACCCTCCCCAACAGCTACACGGATGCTGTCATCACCGGTGCGCTGTCACCAAGCCACCAAACCCCAGAGCTCTCCGTGCTGCTGCTCCTGTTCAGGAGCTCAGGAGGGAGAGAGGCAACCCCTCACGGAGAAACAGGAAGCGTTCATTAAGGGAATGAAGGGCAGGCAGTGGCGGGGCCGCAGTGCCGGGCCATTTCAAGGAACGCTGTTTTATTTTGCAGGAAACCACGTGGGGTTTCTCCCTACTCTTTCTCTACTCAAGAGCAGGGAAACGATCCACCTGCCTTTCCATCCCACTGCATCTCCCTGATCCTACCCGTGCCCCACACAGCTGCACCAACTTTCCAAAAGCATGGGAGTTTTCTTTAACAATTCTCCTTCACCGTACATGGGGTCCCTGGGAAAGATGAACATCTAGATCAGGCTCTTCTGCAGCCAGAGTTCTGCTGTCATACATGACTTCACACAAATTGATTTCCTGTTTTATTTAAAACACGTAAAAAGTCTCCTTTGGTTTTGGTAACTCCATCTGTGAGTTGCCCTCATTCTGTCTGGGGAGTCAGAAACCCAAAAGCCAAGTGAAAACGGCCACAAGAAATACAGCACAGGCAGAGAAACAAACCTGATTTGGTCACAGTTTAGCAGAACAGCACTGCTGCCCAAAAATTCCCTTGGAACTGTTTGGACTTTCCATGGATTTAAATTTACAGATCACTCGATAGTATTTATTGATGAGTAATGCATCTCCACTGTGAGTCACGGAAGACTGCAGTTAGCCTTAAGAAAAACATCTAGAGAAATAAAATCCATCACGACTTAGGCTACTCAAAAAATTACAATAAGGCTGGAATCTAGTGGAGAAGCCAAGCAGGCCTTCCCTCCCTCCTTCAGGTTTCTGGTGCCTCAGGAGAAGAGCTAGATACCACAGAAATGAATCATATACTGAATACCAACCCCTCTATGTCCAAACCCCGTAATTACATGTTCATAAGAAAGCAAGCATTGTTCAAAATGCCAGCAGTATGAAATGAAGATTGCAACCAACGTAAGTACATCAGAAACCTAAAGAACCTTAGCACGAGGTGCCAGCTGTAATGCCAAGGCACAGTGAAAAGAGAACAACACAGTAAAATCCATAAAACCAAGAATCTGCATTTCTCTCCGTCGCTGCTAGCTGTGTCCGGTTCTTGCAGCCCCTCTGATGTGAGCAGCTCTCTGTGTCACAGGCGATGTGTTAGTGCAATCCCAGGCTTCTCCTCACTCTCCAGCTCCAAGGTAATGCTCAAAATCCCACTGGTGTGCATGCTCATCCAAGCTCTGTGCTGCTCAGGACGCCGGGATACCGACACCTTCTGCTGTGATGAGTTTTGCATTTCAAGTGAAGACCAAGATTCCTCCTCCCACCTTCCCATATTTAACTGATGGCATTTAATCTCTTCTTTGACAGAACTTCATTTAAGTATTAAAAACCCCAAAATAAGAACTTCTCCTAGGGAGCAAACCAACTAGTTTCTCTGTGTTTCAGCTGTCTCACTCTTTGGCTCCTTTAACTCACAGAGGCTTGATGGCCCTTGGAGAAAATCAGGCTCTGAAGACTCTGGGCTTCCTGCTGGGAATGTTTTACAGTATGCCATGTGTACACCATCGTCCCAGTGGACAGGGAGGCAAGAGGGGATCTCACTCTGCTGCTTTTCCTGCAGCTCCGTGCGGGTCCAGGCAGTGCGAAGACGTCGGCTGGCCCTTCCCTGTTCCCGCACGGCTCGCTGGCAAAGAGGAGGGCAGCTGGGCTGCAGGGTCTCCAGACAGAGTAGGGCAGGAGCTGGCTGGGTTTGTGCCCAGGAGAGCAGGCAGGGAAGGACGGCTCTTCACCCCCGCGTGGCTGGTGAGCAGCCCCCACCTGCCTTCCAAGCTCAGGCTGGCAGCCAGAGGCACTTGACGATGCAGAAGGTCCTACACATCCTCCCAACGTACCCCATGGAAGCCAGGCCGTGCCAGCTCTCCGCCCCGAGGAATGTTGTAGAGGAACAACTCCTTCAGGAACAGGATTGCTCCTGGTTCTCCAAGTTCCTGGGACCAGCGAAAAATGCAGACGGGAAAGAACAAACTGCTCCGGAGTCCTATACCTCTGCCTGGCCGTGGGGAAGTGAAGAGCAGCCCACGCGCCCAGCTCAGAAGGCCAAGGACCAGCCTTGGCCTCCAGCATAAGGCCTTCCCACTGGTACACCGAACCTTCAGCACCTTTAGGGCTAACACTTGCCAAAACAGGAGAAAGCTGCTTGTGCTGCTACAGCAAACCTTGCCGCCTGCTGCAGGGACTAAGAGGACACGTCCCAGACGAGCGTTCCCACCACACACTACCCTTCTCACCGCAGCCAAGCAGCCTCCCTCGTCCGTCCCGAAGTATCTGACTATGTGGGTCAAATTTTGATACTCCAGAGCAACACAGAACACTTCATCCTTCCAAAAGCAGGTCTGGAGGCAGCAGATGGTGGTTTGAAAATACATGGTGGTGACAAAGAACCGTCCGAGGCCATCAGCTGTGGCAGCCCTCCTCAGATCATTCACAGCTCAAGAGCAACACTGGGAAAACAAACAGCAGTATCGATTCCAGCAAACACAGTTATTAGCTAGAGTTGTTATTTTAAAAGCACACACTGAGAAGTTTTCCCTTTTCCAGCTGCTTATTTTGTTTTATTCGAACAAAACCCACGGACATTAATTTTAGCTGTACTTAATTGAATAATTTCTCTGGGGAATAGTTCAGGGAGAGTTTTAAAGCAGCCTGTTTCCAAGAGCCATTACTAATTGGCATATACCACAGCGTCAGTGTGCCAACCAAAATAGTACGCTTTAATGTTACTGGAACTACTCTCAGTCCAGATGTGTTGAGAACTCGCAGTGATATAAGGCAGGCAGTAACTATATTCGCATGATATAGTATTTTGAGTATCCTTCCCCAGTTATCTGGAAGGAGATAATAGTCTCCTTCACTAGAAGCATTCGAGTGTAAAGCCAGGTCATTTGTTCCTCCCCTTTACTCCCAACAAGTGACCTTTCCTTTTATTTACTCTGTTTAAAGCAGCCTAGCACAGTCACCTAGTTATTAAATGGACATCTTTATTTTCAAAAAACCCCAACAAACCCCCTTGTTAGAATTGTAAAAGGTTGCCTCCAATTTACAGCATTCACTGAAGCCAACGTGGCCATGCACCCAGAGCACTCTGACCACTACGGTGGCACACCAAGCCCACAGCATGCTGCCGCTCCTTGTACCTGTAATAATCGCTGATTTTTATTCAAATCCAGAATCTGAGTGCTCCAGCAACAAAAACGTAGGGATTTTTAGGCCAGACTACCAGAACTTCCAGCAAAATATTCAAGTTATAGGGACAATGTCATTAAACTATTTTTCTACAGACCTGACAGAGAAAAAGCAGCATTTTGTCTGCTAACAGACAAAATAATCAGAAATCCTGCATCTCTCGGAAAGCCTGGAGCACGGAGAGACTGGAAGCCTACCCACATTTGTACACAAAACCCTGCCAATCAACACACTCCTCCTGTTACGATATGTTTGTTTTCTGCAAACCTATAGCAGACAGTGAAAGGACAGAAGCTAATTCAGACTCCGTATTTGTCTGGTTCCTATTTATCCAAAGTCTAAGAAAGACTTTTAAAATACTGTCTTCAGAAATTCTTCCCAATGTTCACCCCTACTTTCTTTTGGCTAGTCTAATTTTTCCCAAGCTGGTACAGCACTGCAATACTTTTCCATACATATCATGAGCTGTAATTACAAATACACATCAGCTGCCATAATTACACAAGGGTAGAAGGTATAGCAACTCACCAGAACCCCACTTGGTTACTAAACACTGGTCTTTAGCTTAGATTTCTGGTCCATATCACACATACAAAATAAATCACTGAAGTTATACTCCATGCAGCTGTTGTCACTTTAAGACCTACTTGGCAATGACTACTTCTACACTCCTTAAACTGGACCCATGGCAGTAATGCAATGCATTGGAATGCTTGTGGGTACCAAGTAGCCAGGCCCTAAGCCTACTGAAAACAAAATCCAAAATAGTGAGACAGCATCTCATCTACATGGGTCAACTCGACCCAGATATACACCTTTCTTCCATCAGATAAACCCAATTCTCATCCATTTTTTCTGACCTTGAAGGTAACTGTAGTTAATGCATCTATGGGAGGACTCTCTTAAAAGCCAGCACGTTGCCTACTAAGGGTTTACTCAGAAGAGGTGCTCCCCATAAATCCACCCTTGGCTTGCATGCCATCTGTCAGCCCAACAATACATCACGACTGCCCGACCCTGGGCCCGCCAGCGAGACGGGGCTGTGAACGTCTCTTTGATGAACTGGGGCTGTGAAGGATGCCGCAGCACGCTGATGGATAACCCTCCGAGGCCGGCTCCTTCCTCCCGGACAAAGGCCCCGTCACTTGGGAGTCCCAGCAGAAGTTTCCCAAGCACCTTTGAAAGAAAAAAACCTCATTTCTCAAAACCTGCCTATGAGACAGCCCCAGCTCCAAGGCGATTTAAAGCGATGGTTATAAATGGCTGTCATTTTGTCCCCAGGAGAAAAATCACCAAATTGTTCGGCTTCGCTGGGAGCAAGGCTGAGCAGAATCGCCCGCCCTGTGGTGAGCGCCCTCAGAGAAAGAAACACTGAAATTCCTGAGATGTCTAGCAGGCTGCGCAGGATGTATAAACTCATTCCTACTCAAATTAATGAACACTCCATCCAAAAGGCAGGACCAAACCATCCCCAAAGTGTTAACTCTAACACTCTTACATGAGAATGTCCCACATTTTTCACATTAAAAAGCTTGAAAGTTAGTGAAACACTTCATTGCTGCCATGGCCCCTACAGTTGAGAATTATTCAACAACTGGAGATTAAGTGCTCTCGGTTTTGAAGCAGATTAAGGAAGACTGGAAAAAATGACCAGCAGTGTTCTTGCATAGCTGGAGACCAAAAATATATTACATGGACTGCAGTTTGAGGAGCAAAAAGGGAATATAGCTCAAGGTGCTGATGTGATGCTGACTTCAGTGGTTCCAGCCTAAGTGGCACGTTCCTTTCCTTCGTTCCACCTCTTACGAATGAGCAGTGCCACTCGCGGGCAGTACAGCCCCACGGGCCAGCGACCTGCCACACGCCGAGGGTTTCTCCGGGTGACCAACACAGTACAGGGCTCAGCCCCACCGCTAACCCTCACCCTCCATCGGAAGATGGGTTCCGCTGTTTGGTTTGGTGGGGTGTTTTTTAGTGAAAATGCACTTTAGAAACTTGATACACCCTTCCCCCAGACAGGCCAACCCCACCATACACTCTGGCTCAAACACTGCAAACCCCTCACCAGTAACCTCTGCAGAACTCCAACATCACGCAGTGGCAAATGCAAAATTCAGTTTAGAACAATTCCACTGGCCAAGTCCTGGCTCCCCATCATGGGAAGGCTTCCGTTAGCCTAGGAGGACACACAGTCTTCTGAAGGATCTTAATATACAGCTGTAAGGAAGATGCCCTCTAGCATGGCCAAGCGCTGAGGATCAGAGACAGCATGCAGGGACACAACAGAAGGGGTCACAGAGCACAATGGAAAGATTTTCCTCACCAGCCCATCCCTTATACCCACAGGAGCTCACAAGAACTCCAGGAAAGTTCACCAAAACCTCACTCAAAACCACCACCTCTGCCAACTGCTAAAAGCTTATTTCTACCAGCCAACAGGCACTGCCAGTCTGCTCTGTACATCCGCAGTTCAACCTCTTCAGATTAACTCAGTCTCACCTGAGCAGTAAGAGACTTGTTCAGTTCTGCTCAAGGTATTCAGAGAAGAGGAAAACGCAGAACCATGTATTAGGGGGTTGTCAGGCCTGCAAAACACAACTGCCATTTTAATAAACATTCAGGCTGGTAATAAGCCAAGAGAGCATCGCAGTATTCACCACAAGAGCATCATGCTGTGGACAGCTGCATGGCATTATCCTCTTGGATCGCAAACGAGGAGGAAAGCCACTTTAGAATTGGTCTATCAATCACGGGAGGAACCAGAAAACTTGCAAGTGCTTCATGGTTACAGTATTGAAAGCAGCTGATAAAGCTAAGGTCAGCCCAGGCACCTGGGACTAATCTCCAGCTGACATACTTCATCAAGCTCTACTAGAATCAATGGCAAATTGACTAAAATTATCAAGAGGAATACATCAGCTAACGACATGTTCAGAGCTGAGCAAGTACCGGGAATCGGATGCACTGAAGGCACTCCGGCAACTCTGCGGGAGTTGCTTGTGTCCTACCTGCCCGGCCACCTGCCCCGCACTGCCAAACAGGCCAAAACCAGAGAAAAACGTCTCCTCAGCCGAGGGCTCACAAATATTCCGTTCCAAGTCTGCAGTCATGGAAAAAGTTCACATTACTCAGAGAAGTGGTTAAAACAACAGAAAGGGTGGAAGAACAACTTCCACAGATAAGACGACCTCGACTCTGCGAATCCTGGTTAGCCTTAGCTAATGATTTTCTTTCTTCCCACTTCCTTCCACCAAAAGTTGTGCCAACTTTCCACATGCCCTCCCATGGATTTTCTGCAGATGTGGCTGAACACTTACTGTTTAGCGTGGCTCTGTGCCCGTGGATTTTTGCAGAGCAAGGAAAGGCTGTTATACAGAGGGAGCCCTTATCCAGCTGCTCCGCTCTTCTATGATTTTCTCCTTTCTACAGTTCATTTGTTGGAAGGACCAAAAGTGATTAATTGGCAGAAGCAGTGCAAAGCTGAGGGTTTAGTGCCACTAAGCAATGTGTCTGTAAGACACTTCAGAAGACCGTGGCTAAATGCTGGTTTGATCTCGATGCACGAGTTCTGAATTCCTGCATGATGAACTCCAGCGCAGGAAGGAAACCTTAAGCCTCCACTTTATCAAGCTACACAAATACAGGGTTTATCAAACTGAAGAGATTACTAGTGCTTGTTGTGCTTCTCTGCAACTGTTGCAGAAGCTGACTGCTTGATTGCTCTCAAATGTATGGGAACAAGTCAGCACTCTACCCTACTGCAGCAGCAAGAGCTCATACATCACACAACATTTTCTCCAGCCAAACTACTTGGTTTCAAAAAAAAAAAAAAAAGGCGGGAGGGCAAAAAATTGACTCCTAGCTCTGTGTGTGCATTCCCAAAGCCATTATTTCTAACTACTCAACTTACAATATCACACAAAAAAAATACCCTGATACTACAAAAGGCACTTTTAGCCTTGGGTTTTCTTTTTTTTCCCCTGATTTTTAACTAGGAAAAATGTAAGCCATTTTTGTCACTTGGTAAACCGATTCCTTAGCATATTTGTACTGACCCGTTGTTCCACAACATGGTAAAAAGGCAGAGATCTTCCTGACAAGAACAAATACTGATCGAATATACAAAACGTGCCTCTCCTACCAGGGGTTTCCTAAGGCTGATCAGAAGAGAGCACCAGTCAGATTATTAGTCCCACATAAAAAGCCACAAGCATTTTTTTTTTTTTACTTTAAACCCCAGATTTAACAAATCACAACACAAAGCTCTGCTATCGCTACCCCATTATATTTCTCAAAGCAACTTGGGAAAGACCTGCCCCATAAGATTTGCCTTTTTTAACTTGCAAGGCTAGGAGTTCAATTTTCAGACATCTGGTAGTACAAGCTCCTCATGTCTGCTCTTTCCACACAAGCTGGGAGAAAGTTATAGATGTTTTCATCTTTTCTTTGAAAGGACAATGAACTCTTGCTGCATCATTTCCAACCCAAATAATTCCGAAACCCAAACGGATATTAATTGATAGATGCATTGTACGAATCTTCATGAGCACAAAGGATCAAATTCAATGGCTTGGCTGAGGCCATTATGTTTCTCTCTAAAAAAAGTGTTTTGGACATTAAACACCCTTATTATACCCTTTTCCAATTCAGTCATGCTTTAGAGAATCCCCGTAGCCTGGTCAGACCCCTTCCCCCTGCATAAGGGAGGATGTTGAACAGCCGCTGCAGCAGACCTGCACCACCTGGGCCTCCTCCATGAACCCTGAAAACAAGGATAACCCTATTTATAGGCTCCCTCATGAAATTAGGGAGGTCAGTTTGTCAAATCAGAAAGCATGAGCCACTACCTTTACCAACAAGTATTGGGGAAAGTGTCATTTCCACGCGAGTTCCCGCAGCCACCCCGCCATTTGCACGTGTTTCAGCAGAAGCAATACCCAAACCATTCTTTAACCTGCACTAATTGCGTGAAGATGCATAATTTGATTATTTGACATTTTGTAAAATCTTATGCAGCATTTGATATGGACAGTAACAGGTTCACCGAAAGCCAAACGGTACCTGCAGCCTGGCCAAAGATGACACACTTTTCGGTCTCTGGATTTGGAAGTTTCACATCACCAGCTAACAGCCGTATTTCAAGCCTTCAGATGTTAGGTTCTGGGCCTCAATCTTAAATTATTTTTTCAAACCCTCTTAAAACACATTTAATCCTTTGTTTTCTTTCCGAGGAGAAAGGTTTCACATCTGGACTGTCAACCTGCATTCCACAGCATTAGCCTGGCAAATTAAAGCAGCTGAGCTGTAAATCTCCAAGACGAGGACTTGTCATGGAAATCACAACTCAGCATTAACTACGAGCCCAGTTCAGCAAGAAAGCCAACATAAAATGCACAAACAATGCAGGCAGCCTCAACACAACTTTGAAAATTAAACCTGTTGTCCGACAGAGCAACCTAACCTAGCCTAGCCTACCCTACCCAGAGTTGCAGCAGCATCTCCGTACCTTGCTTCAATCTGACAGTCACATAAGAGCCCACTGTGAACAACCAGTGGTTAAGTAGCTGAATTTTGCAGATAATTTTCTACCACCAGCACCCCAGTTTGATGAGAAGACTGCCGTGTGAGAGTTGAATGCTTAGTCCCTGTGAACTCCAAAAGAGCCACAGTCCTCATTCCCCTCGACCATCACCTCCAATGGCTCTCTCCCGGTGAGGAATTACACAAGAAGTGAGACAGAAAGCAACAAGATAAGCTCCAAAGAATTAAATTCTTCCAGACAGACTTCAGTGGAAACCTGAATGCCAGCAACACAGATGCAAAGTGGAACCAGCGGCAAAAGAGTATAGAATGGTACAACTGATCAAAATAGGAAAATCATAATCTCCCCAGCGCCCCAGGATAACGCATGTTACTGAAACACCTCAGCTAATGTAATAAAAAAAGTGTTAATATAACATTTTTTGATCATTGCACCATTTATTTATTCAGATTTTTAGATTTATAAGTTAGCTGCTAAAAAGAATTCCATTTTTGCCTTTTTTTTTTCCTTTAGCGAGAAAGCAGTTCTGGAAAAAACCAACTTTAGGCTTAATTCAGCTCTAGAGCAGCTTGGAAAGAAGCACTGACTGATCCACAGAAGACACCTAAGCAACAACGGTCTGGTTGGTCAACTCTTCTGTCAGCACTCACTTCACCAAACACTCTACAGTCTAACTCAATTACTTCTTAAACTTTATACTGAAGTACTTTATTAAATCTCTCTCCCTACCAAATGTACAATGCAGAGCTTTGTGTGTCGGGCTCTTAAGATTATTTCACTTTCAGCTCTAGTTCCCTGACTGTGTCTCTACTGATCTAAGCCGCACCAAGTGGGAGTTCATCTCTCCCCCTTCACTGCTCCACACCACGGCCAAGTCCTCTTACTTCTTCCAAAAACTGGACAAACACCCTCCACGATCAACTCAAACCAGTTCTTCTCTTGAACGAACAGCGTTACCGCAATGCCCTGCTGCCACACGGTCTGCCAAGAACACCCTTCTCCTGGAACGACCCTAACTGTAACGTAGCCAGCTCGCTAACATGCCCAGGTACTAGAACCACACTGAGCCCTTCCTGTCCGGCTCCTAAACGAACAAGAAAACACACAGAATTTCTCCTCCAAATTAGGACAAGTCCCATGATACAAGTACTACCTGTACCTTGATACCTGAAGGAAAAACATCGTGTAGGAGCACACAGTTATCTACCCACGTTGGTGCTATCAGCACCCTGGGCCACCAGAACTTCCTCTACGTAGAATCCTAGACTTCCCCTACGATTTTTGTGGTATTACCGACTGATTTTCCCACCCCGCTGCCCACCTTGCAACCTCCACCTCCTGTGCACTGACTCAGTAAGCTCCAGGCTAAACCCACAGGCGTATCCATGTCCGACAGCTCCCGAGGGCATCGGAAGCGAGAGGTCAGGGGGAAGAGCCAACGCATGCTGCACCTGACTCTCGCCTCCCCGGGAGGTGATCCTGCCACGGCAACCTGCGAGCATCCCTTCTCTGGGAGGTGCCGGAGGATTACACAGTGTCTTCTGCCTGCAGACCTTTCAACAAAAGCCCCTATTATAAGATTAAAACCTAGTTGGAGTAATTGTGTGTGGAAATTCCCGTTCTCAGGGCTGTGGATCAAGTCCTATCAGGTTTCACGGCTCAGAGAGCAGGCTCTGGCAGCCAGGCACGGTTGTTAATAGCCATTCCAGCTGCGCCCGACCGTTTCTGCTCACCTGTTTTTTGTCACGCTGAAACAAGACACATCGTCGTGTTCTGCGACAGGTATTTTCATTGGAGTAACACATTTCTCCTTCATCACTTAATCGCAAGTGCTCAGCATAATTAAACTGGTTAACACAACGCCCTGCCATCCAGCGCACGCAGGTACCCCATTCACTGCTCACCACAGCGGAGAGCTGGGGCTTATTCCTGGCACAGGTCTCAACATGGAAAAAAAGCCAGATAAGGTGCTAGAGTAGTGCCTGCTCCAGTCTACAGTCCAGAAGCAGCTCTCCAAAAGTTCAAGCCATCACTTGAAACCGGGTGAAAAGCATTACAACAGGCAAAGGACAATAAATGACAGACAAGAATCTGGCCAAAGAGTGTGAACGCCATGCGGGGTTGCGTTCTGGTACCCGCTGCAGAGCGCTGCGCTCCTGTATCCGAGGGACACAGCGGCTTCCAGGAAGGCCTCCAGGTCAGGAGCTCTGGCAGGTTTGGACATTTACACCAGCCATGACCACCGTGGTGGTACTCAGCACCCGCTGCCAAGGTCTAACGCTGCACTACACCGGTGAGCCGGCAGGTACCAGCACATATACCATGCCGCAAGACAGAGAGCACAGGGAGAGGGAACAGCGACAAACGTGGAGAAAAGCGGAGGAATGGGGGTTGAGGAGGGCGGATACGCTGGCAGAAAGGGATGGCCTGGTAAGCTGGCACGTTCCCTGACCTCAAACTTGACTGCCCAGATTGATTCAGATGCTGATTTTCTAGCTCCAGCTGTGATCACCAGGCATCGGCTCCTTCTCGAGGAAGCTTTCCCAGAGCACTGCAAACCCGCCTGGCAAACCTGACATCCTTCCCCTCCCAGCACCTGAACACAGAGCCAGCCCGAAACACGCTCCTCCCAGGAACACCCAATGTGTTCTGAAATCTCGGCTGAACAAATCCTTCAGCTCACCAGCTTTCCCTTTCCTCTCCTCCGATCCCCTATTTTCCAAACTCCGAATGTCCCAGAGATGCTCCCTACGAGAGAAGACACACAGAAAACGTGCTGCCTGCTGCTCCCAGCACCTGAACACAGAGCCAGCCCGAAACACGCTCCTCCCAGGAACACCCAATGTGTTCTGAAATCTCGGCTGAACAAATCCTTCAGCTCACCAGCTTTCCCTTTCCTCTCCTCCGATCCCCTATTTTCCAAACTCCGAATGTCCCAGAGATGCTCCCTACGAGAGAAGACACACAGAAAACGTGCTGCCTGCTGAACACCGGGCACCACGGAGGCCTGAGGCACTGCCCAAGCCAGGCAGAAGATGCTGCTTTGCTCAGGGCGCTTCAGCAGCCTCCAAGGGAACACTTCTTTGAGAATAACTTCACAGACGCACCAGAATTTCTATTTCTTTTCTTGTCACCAGCACACTTATAAAAAGTCCAATCTGGCTTCATATAGATACCATTGTCACCGTCACGAGTGGGTTCAACTACTTTAAATGCCTTTTAAATTGGTTGTTCTCACTTCCAGCAAGTACCTCACCCTCTACTGCTGCTCAAACTGTAAGACTCTGGGACAAACAGCACATAAAACCTCATATAACCCAGTGGGGTTCAGTGCTTAACATCCTTGCAGAAGAGGAAGGCAACGCAAGGCCACGTGACAATCCCACAGCTCATCCTGCAGAAGCTCCCACAGCCACACCAAAC
>NW_010268788.1:33915-44163 GCF_000690775.1 Eurypyga helias
CATCAGAAGGGCTGCTGCCGCTGACGTGCCGTGCGCCATCGCCCGGAGAGCAGGTCCCGGCGCACCGCACCCGCACCGAGCTGCATCCACCCAACCAGCACTGACGGAACCAGATGCACCAAGCTTCCCTGTTCCAAGGTCACTAACATGAGCTTGGGCACCTCCATCCAGCCCCAAATAACCAGATATATGCCCTCGCAGGTCTTTGAAACTTTATTCTTAGAGGTTTAGGGTTGCAGGTGTTTAAACAGTCAGAAAAGAATCGCACAGGCTCTAAGCATCCTTCTTGCTTCAAGTTTCTTCATTTCCTTGCCAAAGGGGGAATGGACTCAAGCTGCGCCAGGGGAGGTTTAGATTGGACGTAAGGAAGAAGTTCTTCACCGAAAGGGTTATCAGCACTGGAACAGGCTGCCCAGGGAGGTGGTGGAGTCACCGTCCCTGGATGTGTTTAAGAGACGGGTGGATGAGGTGCTGAGAGATATGGTTTAGTGGCGGACAGATACGGTTGGACTGGATGATCTCTAAGGTCTTTTCCAACCCAGTGATTCTATGATTCTATGCGTGCTCCCGCGGATGCCGAAGGCAGAGCAAAGCCCCGACCCAGCTCAGTGAACAAGCCGTCTCCAGGCATCTCCTCCCGTACGGACCGATAGCGCTCCTCGTACCGGCCTGTCATAATTCCGCAGCAAATGAGAACCAAACCCCAAAACAAGCGCTCGTTTTTTGATGTTTATTGGCTGAGGTAATGGCTCCGAGCAAAACACATCGCTTTCACAGGGCAGAGCAGAGTTTATAATGCACGCTTTTGAAGTGCAGCAAGAAAAAAAATAAAGAGGGTTTTGTTGTTCTGTGTGGGGGGTTCCCCCCCCGCCCTTCTCTTTCTGAACGATGTGATACAAACCAGCTTGATACACAAATTGGCGGTGATCTCATCAGTCCATTAGCCCAACTAAAGCAAGACCATCCCTTGCGAGGGGATGTGCTGGCTAGATACTACTGATTGGCCTGTGAGGAGCATTAATATGGGGGTACAGACACAGCCTTCATTACACAGGCAAGGCATGGCTCCCAGCTTTCAATCCGCGGCAAACAGCTTCGCTGCACTGAAAAGTGGGATTTGAGAGCAGCGCCTCACACTTCCCGCTCCAGCATTTCGGCTGAGACTATGGCTCGTCCTGCCCCCTCTCCTGACAGAAGGAAATGACCTACAGACATCATGGGCATCGCTGATTCACACGGAACAGATGCCTCGTACAGCATGTCAGCCCCTGAAAGGAGGGGAAGAAAAGCACTTGAAAATTCAGTAAGAATAGTAAAACGTGGTTTAGAAGCTTTCGCCTTTCATTTCTCATAAACTAGAACTCTATCACCATCTCTCCACCAAGTTTCTTTTGATTCCTTTGTTGCAGAACAAACAATGCGTGAAAGCTAAGAAAGCCTCATTTCTAAGATGTTCTGTTTTCAATCAAGCAGCAGAACTATTTATTTTCCTAGCCGGTGATGGAATTAAACAATTTGTCTTTGAAAACTCTATAAGCCTTCACCCTGACAACCCCCCCATCTGCTTTTCAGATTAAGGTACTTTGATTTTTACCAGCTAAAGGTTTATGAACTGCTGTATAAACCCAATTACTCTCATAGTAAATTATTTAAAGCTTACATGTTATTTTTTTAATTTTTCCCCATGGAGTACTCTGGAGATTCAGAAAAGGAAAGACTCACTAGGGCATTTTGAATTAAAAATGTGTAACGGGGAAAACCATGGAGCTTCCAGAAACTCAGAATAAAAAAAAAAACCCTCAACATAATTAAGTGAGGATGAGACACACCCCAGGAGAGACTTTTCAGGGTAGAACTGTTAAAAAAAAAGGGGGAAAAAAGGTCCATTTCAGTGGGAGGGAGTTCTTCAAAAACAGATTAAGTTTCATCTGAGGTAGTATTTACTCCTTAGCTGCTCTCTGCCTCACTTCCTGATTGAAAACAGGGATAGGAGAGAACTTCATGTACTTGCTTTGGATGTCATCAGCAGAAAACACACGACGGACAGTGTTTCATTTAAAAGGAAATCTGCCCTCCGTGCTCACCATCTCTGTTATAGCTGTGTCCACAAAGGGACAGAGCATCCCAGGAGCAAACAGGGAGTCCTGGTGGGATAATGAGGCAGGCCACGTGGAGCACAGGCCAAGAACTGAACCCACTACTGCTTCTCCAAACCAGGACTGAGCTAGAAGAAAAAAACCCACCAGTCCCTGGCAATTAGCACAATTAGCAGAAGATAACTCATTTTCTGGTCACCAGTTCTGGGACAATTTGAACTGCCCAGAGAAAGGGACAGGGCAAGGCGGTGTTGCTGCTCTCCTCAGCGATCAGGTCCTGAGCCCAAATCCTCCGGAGAAGCTCTTCTCCCCTGGGGCACAGAAATAAGCACAAAAACTCCCATGTGCAGTCAAGTGCCTTAGCAAGAGCAGCGCAGGGATGGCATCTGCTGGGCTACGGCACGACACCCTCTTATGTGGAGGCCACTAGCAATGCACCTTTCTCTTCAGCGACTACATTCGTAGGTTTAGGACACTGCGGTGCTGTTCCCATAAATCAAGATCTGTCACATGCAAACTGTTGAAGCTACAGCAAGTTAACAAGAGTGACCAGACGCTTAAAAGAAGCGTCCCCCAGGATGTACCCAAACCAGGGCACACAAAGGGAAGGCAGGGGAACACCCGACAGCGCAAGAGCTGGCATTCACAGCGATTTGTTCTGCACAGTTTTCTTCCTGCTACGTTTTGTCATTTATGCACTCGAGCACAAAAAAAAGTGTGTTAAAACAGCATCGCAGCAACACTGAGCGATTCACTCGAGATGTCTGGTCTGCATGTGCCTGTAGTGCAAAAGAGTGACTGACGTGACCAGAAATACTGATTTCCAGCATCCCAGCCTAGCAGTCACCCTCCCTTCTGCCACCGGTACAGCACAGCTCAGCAGCAGCCAGGTGAAGCGACATCATTATTTAGATTAATTCATTAGGGAAGAGCAGGCAACAGCACTGACTCCCACAGCCGTGACACAGCTGCATCAAACCGATGCTGTTCAGAGCCGGTGACTTCTCCGACGCTTAGCAGGGCTGACTCCAGAGGTCCAGTGCCGTGTCCCACGCGGCGTTAGAGGAATGCTGGGGAAAGCACGCAGCTCGGACAGCACAGGGACTAGACCTGCAGCCACAGAATGATAGATAGCTTCTCAAGAGCTCCTTGCTGCGAGACTGGCCCCTGCTGTCAGAGCAGCACTGATGGATTTCATGGGGGTGCTTACTCGCACTCTGGCCCCTGGACAAGGAAGACCAAGGTGCTGAGTTCAACAGCTGCGGCTTGTTCAGAGGGAGGCAGCGCTGCCTGCCAGCACAGCCCGCTCGCGCGCCTGTCCAGGCCCTGCAGAGTGCCCTCGGGGGACACGAGGACCTGGGGCCCGTCTGCAAGGCAATACAAGAAGGAGTTTTCAAAGCTGTCAGTTTTCTAACATAAAAGGTTGGCATCCGGGTATAAAAGCACAGGTAGTGGGGAGTTACAGCTAAGAGGGAGGTCTGAAGGGCAGCTGGGAGAGGCAAGGAGCTGCAAGCCACGGAGATGCGCTCCATCGCATGAGATGGCTCCGAAGGCAGACGGCTGCCCGTGAGATGGCTCCGAAGGCAGGCGGCTGCCCGTGAGATGGCTCCGAAGGCAGGCAGCTGCCCCCCCCCCACAGCACCCCGTGAGAAAGGGTCAGAGGAAGAGAGCAGAGCTCGCGCTGCATCTTCCCTTTACGGTAACCACCTACCAAGGCCAAGCCATGCTGCACAGCACCTTGCTTTTCCAGGGCGGTGTCTAGAGAATGATGGCAGGCAGCTGCCACCCCTCCACAGCACCCCGTGAGAAAGGGTCAGAGGAAGAGAGCAGAGCTCGCGCTGCATCTTCCCTTTACGGTAACCACCTACCAAGGCCAAGCCATGCTGCACAGCACCTTGCTTTTCCAGGGCGGTGTCTAGAGAATGATAAAAAAACCAGGACAGTTTAAAAGCCCTCGAGAGCACAAGAAACCCAAGAGTGCACAGCCAGAACTCACTGCCTGCACTGCGCCCCCCCGCCAGCCGCAGCTTCTCCCCCACTCGGGTCCCTCTCCTGCTGCCTCCAGATGCTCCAAACCTCAGCTCTGCTGCTGTGAGGACACAGCCCCAGCCCCTTTTACAGCCTAAATCCTGGGGTTCATCTGATTGACACTGCACCTGTCATTCCAAACTCATGAACTGAATACGTGGGTATACTTGGTACACCTTCTCCTTCGATTCACCCATATCTACTATGCCTGCCCTTGGCTCAGCTCTCCTGTCGCTGGTGCGAGTCAGGCCCCATGGATTTAGGACACTACAGAATTTAGCATTTGTCCAGACCAGGAATGAAGGTGATGGCAAATTATCCTCTGACCCCAGGATGGATCCACTCAAGATTTTTTGTTGCCTGGATTACCTTCTAGTCCTACTGAGGCCGAGGACACTGTTGCGGGTCTGTGATACTGGGTCATGTACTTTTAGGACTGATGCATCCATGTCAGCCTTCCAAATTTCTGCAGCACACTGTGCTGCTTATCATACTTCAAATAAAAACCATGATGTAGTATGTTTCCCAGAGCAGTTGCAGACCTCCTGCCAGGGCCCCGCAGAGAACCAGTGCTCTGCCTATGCTTGCGCCATTTCAGCTCCGTTAATCCCATATTTTCAGCAGTATCACATTCAGAAGAGATCATGTTGTCAGGTTCTTCCCCAGCTATGATTATCACTGGAGCATTTGCAACTCTGAACGCACAGAAGCCCATTCTCCTGGTTTGGTTAATTAGTATTTCTTCTATGAAAATGCTGACAATCCTCACCATATAAATGTTTTGTCTGTTTGTTTTTAATTAAAGACTGAAAACGCCACTGGTTACACTGCTATCAGCCACTGAGGATTCAGGGGATTTACCAGCCTCTGCTACACTCTGGGAAGAGGCTGGTGTGCCAGAGAGGCTCTGCACGTTTGCATCCAGCCCCGCAGCTCCCCAGGCCAGGCAGAGCTGGCGCCAGCCCTCCAGCACAAACACCTCCAGCACCTGGAGAACGCTGCTCTACCTTCAACCGCTTCGAGGTTTCTTTTCACTTCAGGATCTACTGCTAAAGCATCCATCCTTCTTAAGGCTTGGCCCAATGTAGCTCAGTCTGGTATTCTCTCCCTTCTTCCGTGAAGATTCCTGCGCCTTGCACTGTAGTCTGCTACAGGAAGGACACATGCCAAGTATACAGACCTGTGTTTGGCAGTACAAAGTTTACATGATACAAGCATCACGATCCTGATGCCAAACACATCTCTCTAGTTTCTAGCATCTGCAGTGACCAAGTTTGATCCCGCTACCAACTGAACTTCCTCACAAATCCCCAGTCACGGGAAGTCCTGCCCATGCTTCCCTTTGGTCTGCTCTGCTCACAGGAGCACTGCGGGAAGTTTGAACGAACGGTGTCAAGCTGTCAACGTAACCACAAGCCGACCCTGTTTACGAGAGGGATATGCTGTAAAACGGTCCCTGCAACAAGGCGCTGCACCGCAGAGCCTGGCTCCGTGCAGCCCAGGACACCATCCTTCTCGGAGCTTATCAGCAGGACGGAGGTAGCAACTCTTGACTATACAGCCCAGCCTGTCTATCAGCAGCAAGTACTTGAACAACTAACTGATACAGGCTATGAGGAAAAAAAGCACTCCAACGCGTTCTGCACAACGAAATAGAGAGCTTTTGAGTTCGTAACTTCTGCCCGCGGGGGAGACAGCTCCAGGCAGCGACTCAGGGCAGGACCGCGTACGAGGGCCACGCGGGCACTGCTCCAGGCACAATACAAACCCACTAGGAGAGACACGCTTGAACAGACTACAGTATTCAGAATAAAGCAAGAGGAAATAGGTAATGAAAGTACGAGAGAGATGGTAAATTAAGAAAGCAGCCTCCCTCATTATTTTTTTTAAGATTTTTTTCCCCTTTGGAAAAGAGCAGGAAAGTCATTTTCTTATGCAAGATGTTTTAATTCACATGATCATTCTGACATCTCATTCACGGGCCCACCAAAACAGCCCAGGGAAAAGGTCAGACACTGTGTAATAGCTATACATGAAGCAGCAGTGAAAAACAAGAAGCATCCCACACTGAGGACACGCTAATGGCTCTTTCGAGTCAACACACACCTAATTCATTTCTTTAAGACTTTAAGTTGCAAATTTTTATTCAGCTTTCACAGCACAAATAGCCACAAGAAAGCTACCCAAAACCTCATTTGCCAAGTCAGGATTATTTGAGATGAAGGTCACTTCCTCCAGCCCCAGGCAAACTGCTTTAAACCCTTTAACAGACAGAAGTAAAAAGTACAACCAATACTTTTATCGATTTTAGGATACAGGGCACAGATCAAACACTGAGTGCACAAAAACAATTCACGCTTCTAGAAGAACATAAAACCACTAAATACTCAGAAATGCCCTGGGCTGGCATTAGTGGGGTGCAACAGGTAATTTATTAAGACAGATTAATGCACCCACAAAACCTGCGGCGTCACGGCAATTTTGACCTCTCTAGATTGGCTGCCAATATGATATAGGTCCAAAAGAAACTACCCTTTTCTGCTGCGACAGAACAATAAATTGGCTTCCTCGAATACAGTGGTTAAAGAATCCAAGTTCCTGACCTTGAATGTTTTAGTAGTAGTATGCTGTGCTGCAGGGAACAATCAGGATGACATTTGCTGAAATGTGTGGGATTTATGACATAATAGGTTGTACATATGTGCCAAAAGAGAAAAAAAAAACCTTAAACCCAAGCAAATCAAGATTAATTAGCTATTAAAATAGCTAAGAGAACACAGTGCAGTACAGGTGGTACAACAAGCCATCTTACTTTCTGCACACAGTGACTAAAGCTGTTCTGGAGGTCACACCGTACGTGTATCTTCGGTCGCACTCTCACTGGGAAAAGCAAGAACTGCTGCTCCTCTGTAAACTCCTGCTCCCCGTAATTCTGTAGGTTTGCACTTTTGTAAACAAACATTACAGAGTCCTTTTGCAGGAAGTCCCCCTAAGCCCACAGGAAAATCCCCTATTGCCTGGCTTTGATCACCAGGACAGACTGAAAATGAGCTCCAGTATTTTTACAATGATCCTCGCATTAAGGGAGAGGACACGCTGCCCACGCCACCCCACCAGTTAGATTCACCCCAACTTTCTCCCGCCCTTCCATCCAGCCTGGTGACTTCTTGTTTTATTGCTGCTAATTGCAATTATAGGTGTTCGGAAACCAAGAGCCTGCCGGGTGCCTCATCCCTTCCACGCCATTGCCGCAGCTCAGCGCACTGCTGCGGGCCGCGTCCCTCCAGCAGCACCGAGCGGGCTTCAGGACCACAAAGCAAACATTCTTCAGAAATCACAGCAGCCTGACTTCTCTGTTTCTTCCCACTGCCCCAGGAATGCAAACAAGTCGTTAATACCCTGCAATCTGCTCGGTTTCCCTCTTAATCCCGGTTTTAACCGAGCCTCTCCTCGCAGGAGATCGTATCGGTATGTCCCCAGCAGTCGAACAATGCGGAAAAGAGCCAATGTTATTGTGAGCCTGAGGTGGAACGACTCGATTCCCAGCAGGAGATCAATTTGTACAAGGAACCAGCGGGTTCTTCTCTACCCGGGGTAGCCACTTCAAACGAGCTGGACTCCCCGCAACAACAGACAGCCTCGCTGGGCCATGGTCAGCTAGCTGAAGCTCACGTACAAAGGCTGCCGTTGCCTTTCCGCAGGTCAGGAGAGCCAGGCACGCGCATCGCCCTCCCCCTGCGCAGGTCTTCCACCACGACACCTTCACACAGCTCTTCGGGTCCCGGAGCGACCTCTCGGCTCTGATCAGGGAACACACCGTGGGAAAAGCTGTCTCACAGCCGCGGTCTTTGTTCACACTAACCCGCATCCCTCCTTCCGGGTGCCTTCACTCGAAGTTCGTTCTCTGCAACACGGTTAACTACCCACTGAGTTTATTCTCACACCATTTTCAGTAGCTCTCCGTTCCCCACCGACTCCACAGTCAAATTCCAAGACATTTCCAGCACCAACAGCAACACTCCCCCAGGGCTGCATAACCTTGGATTTGTTGTGTCCAGCTGCAGCATCCCAGAAACCCCACCTACTGCTGTTACACATCTCCGTTTGCCGTAATACCCTTCTGCCACGTTACCCCATCCTGGGAACACTGGTTACTGACAGATAGAACAACTGACACGAACATAATCGTAGAGCAGATGGACTTGCTGGAGAGAAAAGGAGGACGAACGGATGCAGGGCCCCTTGGGTACCAAATCAGTAAAACCTGAGCAAGAGAACGTCCCCCCTCTCCAGGCTTCTGGAAGTCTCCTTTGACAGCTACTTAACCCTTCTCCCTCAGCTGTTTGCAGGGTATTTGAGCTCAACATCTTCCACCACTTCACCAAGGAGTGGAAAGACTGCTTTATCTACTCCTGTAGGTACCAAAGTGCCACCCTAAGCAAACTGGGACTTGATTTACACCGGGGAACAGCTGCTCAGCAAAAGTCTCCCACGTGAAGACCCGGATCTCAGCTAAGAATACTGACAGACAAAATTAGCACCAAAAAGCTTTAACTCCTCACCCAAAGTGGTTTCTGTACAGGCTTCCCTGTTCAGGGAAGTGTGAAGGGCTGCAGTCAAACCAAACACCACTCCGCCACCTGAGTCATTTCAACGTGCATCTCACTGCTTTGCATTTTCCAAAAATACCACCAGAAAAGGGACGGAGAATGCCTCATTACTGAGAGCGACTGTTGAAGAGACCGACGGCGAACAGCGAGACAGCGGTACCTATACGCTGGGATTACGACGCCGTTGCTCTCAGAATTGACGGACATATTAATTGGAGACAGCTGCAAGGAAAACTATCCCAACGCCATGATTCATTAGTTTTCATAGATAATTATATCTGCTCATGGCCTCACAGTGAATCATTCATTTAGGGAATTTTTGGGGTATTAAATTTAAATGCAGTAATCAGATTTGTTAATCTGTAGGACAAGGCAAACCAAACAAAATTTTATTCAGGGAATTGTTTATACTTTCAACATTGACATTAATTCAGCAGCAGGAAAAAATTAGCAGCATAATGCGTGCTCACGTAGGTTAAAAATTATTAATGGTCATCTCCTTCACTCGCCCAGTGCTTGTCATGAGACCGCACAGCTTTCTCCAAGGCTGCCTGGACTGCAACCTTTTTTTCCTGGATGCACCTTTATATATTACACAACCCAGTGGCCTTTTTAAAAGATAGGTATTTTTTGATAGAATAAAAGAATTAAAATAATTTGTGTCTGCCACTCCACAGACTCACGATACAGCTGTTTCTTTTCATTATTATTGTATTAGACACTTTAAAAATATACTTAAAACATGATTTAGCTTTTTTTGTTACTTTGACATAGCAGCACATACTCTCAGATAGAAGCCCCAGAAAAACTTGGCAGATCCAGGCCTGTTCCCTTCCTATCAAGTCACAAACTCTTTAGTAAACCAAACTCCACCTTAAAAACAGATAATTTTTTGCCCATTTCTTCTCCTGGAAGCTACTCTGGAATTTCCTATCTCTCAGTTAAAAAAAAAAAATAGTAATTTTCTTGTCTGTACTACTTATGATCAATTTATTCCCCTTTTTTCTTAAACCAATATTCCTCTCCAGCCTCAAAAGTTGTTTTCCCTCTCTGATATTTTACTGCCAAAACACGAACAGAAAGCAAACCATTTCTCCTATCCATCCACGTCTGGCCACACTACACACCCAGAACATCAGAGCCTCTCTCTGTGGTATTCCACTGCCCTCGACAGCCTTCACTTCTTCCCTTGGCCATTTCTCCTCAAATTCTTCCTTGTGGAACAGGAACCTGAAAAGTCAGAGCAATGTCGTCACAAATCCACGTACAGTGACCCCAGTGTCCATGGTAACCCTAAGCACACTGGCAGCTCTTCCACTTTATGCTGTTTCTCTCGCCATCAAATCAGCAAATATTTGGGACACAGATTTGTCAGATTTGGGACACACTGAGGACACAGCCAGTTACTTGCTCCAGCTCACTGGATCAGAGCTTCATCCTCACAACCACATTTTAAGGAACTCTACAATCATCAATGATCTGAACTAGGCAGAATAAACCCAAAGGATGAGCGT
>NW_010268788.1:44199-52108 GCF_000690775.1 Eurypyga helias
TGTAGTGCTGCATTTTGGATTTAGCATGAGAATAATGTGGTAACACACAGAGGTTTTGCGTGTTGCTGAGCAGTGCTTACACTAATTCAAGAGCTTTCAAATTTCACGTGGGCTGCCAGCAAGGAGGTGCCAAAGAAGCTGGGAGGGAGCAGAGCGGGGACAGCTGACCCAGACTGGCCAAAGGGATATTCCATATGATGTGACATGCTGCATTTTGGATTTAGCATGAGAATAATGTGGTAACACACAGAGGTTTTGCGTGTTGCTGAGCAGTGCTTACACTAATTCAAGAGCTTTCAAATTTCACGTGGGCTGCCAGCAAGGAGGTGCCAAAGAAGCTGGGAGGGAGCAGAGCGGGGACAGCTGACCCAGACTGGCCAAAGGGATATTCCATATGATGTGACATCATGCTCAGTATATAAACTGGGGGAGGTGGCGGGGGGGGAACAGCGATTGTGGCTTAGGAACTGGCTGGGCACTTCCCCTGCAGTCCTATTGAACTGTCATCTAAACCCACGAGTTTTACCTTTTTTTTTCCCCAATTCTCCTCCCCATCCCACCAGGCAGGAGGGAGGAGTGAGCGAGCAGCTGTGTGGTGCTTAGCTGCCGGCTGGGGTTAAACCACCACAGGTATCTCATGGTATATCAAAGAATCCCACAGACTTTTAGCAAACTAACTCCATACGGCTTTCAGAGAAGAGCAGCTAAGGTTCACAAGCACCGTAACAGGGGACCTAGCTTCTTCTGAGGGGTCAAGAAACAAAGAGAAAGGCAGAGCAACCTGCCAAAAGACCTAGAGCATGTCCTTGGACAAGCCAAGAATGAAAGCCCCAAGTTCCAGCCACCAGACCACAACTATTCAATAGCAGCCAGAAACGGAGTTGTTCCTAGGTGTATGGGAGAGAGCACCTTTGATACCACAGCTTGGGTTTCTCTAAATCCATGTGCTACTGCTGAGAATCAGAAATTAATGTGCAACTTGATATCTCCTGCTTTGGTGAAGCTGCACCTACGCGGTCATATTTTTCCTCATTGAGGTCTGGGGGACAGGGGGTTGCTCCATTGAAGCTGGAACAAATTAATATTTCCATGAGAATTATTATTTTAGGAGAAAGAACCAGCAGAAGTTAAAAGGTAAGCCAACATCTTCTATTTTCTTTTAGTTATGCATCTGACAACACACAGTATATTTTATTCAGGATCTAGGCCCAAACACTGTATGGTGATAAGCTCCTCGTCAGGCACACGCTGTTACTGGAAAGCATCCCAGGTTCCACAGTAACATCCCAATTTTTGCAATACCTATAAGCTTAACGCCCATGTCACAGCTGTGACTTAGAGAAAGACCTTTCCCAAAGAATGGCATCTGAGGTCTCCGCTCACCTCTCCCGAAAACACGCTGTTCAGCTTTAGCTAGTGCAGCACCACTTGTTTGTGTAACTGGAGAAGTGTCAAGCCCTCTCTTCCAGTGATTTAAACTCCTCCAGTGTTAGAAGGAAAACAAAGAACAAAGATGCTGAAATATCCATCATCTTGCACAGCACCCACGGGGAGTAGCTGGAGGAATGCAGCACGCCGTGATCCGCTGGCCTGGCTTCCAGGTTACTGCCTGCTCGGCGCAGGCAGACTCCCTTTCCTGTGCATACGGAGAGGACTCGGGAAAGAATTCATCTCAACGGCTGTTCCAGACCATCCAAGGCTCAGCATCTCCAGGAGAAGCTCCCTGACCTGAAGACAGGATGAATGGCTTGTGCTGGTACCACACCCGGGGCTGTTCCTGGACCCTCAGCTTCCAGACTGCACGGGCAACTCATGCTTCCGCGGGGAAGGAGGAGGCATGCCTGTATTATTCTTGTAACGGATTCAACAACTTGAAAACAGCAAACCCAAGAACCAGAGCTGTTTGCTGAGAAGGGCTTTGCTTACTACATGCAGAAACCCGCACAAGACATTTTTCTCTCGTTCTCTGAACTTGGAGATCACATACACATATTTTATTAATACCACCAACCACACAAATGCCAAGAAGGGAAGTAATTTCCCGTAAAAATGAAGATACCAACTTCCCTCTCAATTACTGAGAAAAGGAAGTACAAGCAGGGAGATAATTAAAATAAACTAGGTAAGTTCAAGAGAAACAGGGTAGTAAGCACACTAAGCAGAGCAAAACAAAGTCAAACACTGTCCTTGGCAACCTCAGCATGAAAGGGCTGTGCTAAGGACAGAAACAGTTTTAGGATGGCTGCTCCAAGAAAACACAGGCACGACCAGGCAGTGCTCAAGTGTCCCTGCCCAAAAGGGGCAGGAAACGACTACACATCTCTTGGTCAACAACTCTCATTCCCCATCAGCAGAGCCACACTGAGCTCGAGCAGTTTAAATGAGAAGGCATGGGTGCCGAACATCAGTCCTTCCTGTATTTACTTCACTGCATCTTCTCATCGGAGAGGAATTCATTGGCGACAGTCATAAATCAACTTCAGGAAAAAAATAAAACCCCTCAGAGCCGTTTTCAGGAGCAAGAGAATCAAATGAGCAGAGTCACGATCCTGGAGGAGCTGAACCACAGCGCTAGAGATGCGAGTGATGCCAAAACTTCGGCTCAGCGCCTTGCGAAACACACCCAAGGTGCAGTAAGTGCCTCTCGTGACTGGGATGGAGAGAGAGACCCCCGCAGCAGGTACCCTGCTCCCAGGGCAAGACCAGAGGGGAGACACTCCACCATCAAGTAGCTGGATGGGCTTGACCTGCTGAGGCTTCTCTGCTGCACAGCACTGCGGTTGGGAAGGAAGACTTTCATCTCTTCCTCTCCTCCAGACAGCACATTTTCTTTAAACAGTTGGACAATTGTTTTAAGGAGAAGTCTAGGAGGAGAAAACACACATTCCTCAAACAGCATCACTGCCAGGCACAGGACTGCAGTATCATCAAACCTGTAGCCACTTGCTGACCCTATGCTTAAAAAGCACCTCAGAAATAACATATACGCATGATTTCAGACAATATTAAACACAAGAAGAAATGCAGTGCCTTTTTACAAGGGATAAAATATACCTTTTGATTTCTAACTCTCCTCTTTTAAACGGTTTGTTCTGTGCTTCTCTCCCACATGGACAGGATGAAGAATTATTGGGGAGGGTAGTGGTTCAGGACAGTTTAAGTGTGCATGAAACGGCTGTTCGCTCTCAGCACACCACTAGTGCTCCAGCAAGATCGCCACAAACCCATGACAGCGCTCATGTGGTCAACAAGGTTTCATGGATTCCAGCTGGAGACTCCTTTTTTCTTCCCCCAGGACCAAAGGGAAACGTAATGATATTTTTCATGTTTAGGATGTGGGGAAGGGCACACAGGAACACTGAAACATATTAAATTGTTAGATTCCTCTTCCCCCGCTCCTCACCCCTTTTTTCCAGAAGAAAAGTCTTCCAATCCCTAAAAAAGATGAAAAAGGCAGACTGCGTGCTAACAGCATCAGCGAGCACTGAATTCATGTACCCCCAGAACCCCCGTTCACCACACAGAAGTCACCGTACACTCACAGCAGCAACCACCCGCTCGCCCCCCAACTCCTTCAGCTGGCATTAAAAGATGTCTAGCTGGGGGTACGAGAACAAGAGCATCCTCTGGGGGAAGACACAGCAGACTGACACACCAATGACCACGACAGCCCTCCTGAGACCTTCAGGCTGCACCAGCACCGAAGCGGCTTTCGCTTTGGGCAGCAAAAGCAGCAGTGTCTGACGGCCGCTGCCAGCCACCATGTGTCTTCCTAACCCACCTGGAACCCCCCGAGCAAAGCCAAATTTGGACGTTTTCTGATGACCACCACCCCTCTGATCCGGAAACACCAGGGAACTGCAGCAGAGCAGCGCTGAACAACGCCGGTACCAAGGACGGCGGGGCAGGACGATGGCTAGGCAGCGTCTGCAGCTTATTTCCATACAGTAACTCTTAGCGAGAGCGACTGGAAGGCTTCCCCCTTCCCCAAAGCAAACCTCTCGCTAAAGCCTGTCAGTTTATGAAACGGTTTTATCCACAACTGAAGAGTGGCTTTCCTGCTGTGCCAGTGTTCCAGTGACGTCAGAGCATTCGGATGACTTTAGGCAGACAATATCTGCTCTTAATGCCCAGCTGCTCTATTTAATCCCTGTTAAGACTGGTTTTCCCCTTCAAATTTCTTAAATATTGTTTTGGAAGACTTGTTTAAAACATTCCTTATAAAGGCTCCTGGCAACTCCGAAATGAACCTTTTTCTTAATCTTTCTACTAACTTCAGAGGATAAACTGTTCAGTTGTCACAACTGAGCAGCGTGGAGGATGTCAACGAGCTGAACAAGATGCCAGGCCACAAACCTCTCCAGGGCCCGCACCACTCCCCTCCTGTGTTCAGACAAGGTCTCCTGACACGCTCCGACAGACCAAGTGTCACCAAGTCCTGCGCAACAGCTGAGCACCTTCAGTCCAATAGAGAGCCAGCACATATGTACTAATTCACAGCTACTGATTAAGGTCCTCTTAATGAGGCAGGTGATGTCCACCAGGACTTCTACAGTAGAACAGAAAACAGTCTCTGGGTATTTTGTGCTTGAAACTTCCTTTACCTTCCTAGAGACATGGTCCCTGTAGCTGTCTGACAGGGTCTGGTTCACGCCTGCGTTTTGCCTTCATTAGATAACTGTTGATCACCCTCCCACAAGTTTCACATCACGTACATAAAGATTTTCATCATAAATATAACAACCTTAAAAAAATACCAAACAGGCAAAACTTTATACATATCCTAAATGACCTAATTCCACTTGTTATTAAGCTGACAACAGTGTGAAGTTGAGCAAGTCTGGCAGACCCAGTCTTTTAAAAGGTGTCCTGTCCCCCTCCCCACCTTGTATTAATGTTTTTCCTCCATTATTCACAAAATTCTGAAAGCTCTCTATAGCAGGAACTGAGGAACAATTACCACCTTCAGAATAAAAACACACAGAGGCACAGACACTCCGAACAGCTGTTGGCTGTCACCAACCTATAGCCTGAGCACCACACGCAGCAGCAGAGGACAGGAAAGTCGAACTCTCAGCTGAGCCTGTCCTACAGAAACAGTGGATTGGCACAGGTATTTCTAATGGCTGGCACATCACTTTTCCTACAGGGACAGCCTATGATGAGGAGATCCCCCCACCTCGAAAAGTGTTTGAAATGCCATCACAGCTACACTGTGACTACTCCACAGAGAGAAATTTGCCTTATGCTTACAGTAAAGCTAAGATTCTTCCACATCAGCTTTGATTATCATGTTGAGCAACCTGGCCTAGTGGAAGATGTCCCTGCCCAAGGCAGGGGGTGGAACTGGATGATCTTTAAGGTCCCTTCCAACCCAAACCACTCTATGATTTTACGTTTTTGATTTATGTTAGCTGCAAAGGGGTGCAAATTTCCACCCCTTAACAAAACCTCTCTTGCCCTTCTCTTCCAACATGAATCCCAGTTTGATATGGAGCCAGTCAGGAAGCATACAGCAGATTGGGGGTTTATTTCCATTTCCATAAGGAACTCCCTTATGCTAGGCCTGGCCTGGAGAGAAGCAATACAGAGCTCAGTATGGAAAACCAACAATCAGGTTAAATCTGTTTTCTCCAGTTCTGCTCTAGCACAAGAAAACTTGGAAAACAAGTTCCAGAACGTGGCGAGCAGAACTGGAGGGATTAGACAAGTCTCCAGAATGGTAATGAACTGGGGAAGAAGAGGAGGTTACTAAGAGTCATTTACTAAAAGTAATTTTCAGTTAACACAAGCCCCAGATGTGAAGAACCGCTCCTGTCACTGCTTTTCCACCTCCCTGATGCTCAGCATCACTGAACAGTCAGCCTCTCTGCTTTAAGAGTAAGCACAAAGCACTGTGGGTGAAGGTGCAGGCCTGTAACAAAAAGGAGGAATGCACTGATTCTACATGCAAACCGTCAGACCTTCCCCAAGTCCTGGAGTCCTGTGGTCTCCAACTATGAAAGTAATTTTCCTTTAATTGAAAACACACCACCCACATCACCCATAAGCAAAACTGTTATCGTTCCTATTGTAACAAAGCGTCAAATGGAGCTTTTCCTTAAGAAATGAAGTCACAACAGCTTAACGAGTGGAAAGTACTACACTTAAGCTAACTAGGCTCCATTCAAGTTTTAGCACCACTGCAATTACCTTCGATTAGTGAAGTACCATAAAACTGTGGGAAGAAGGGACTGGTCAGCACTGACGCCAGCTGCCACACAGAGACAGGTACCAGCAAATGCAGAATCCAGCCCAAACTCTCCCAAGCTCTTTGATCGCTGGCACATGAATGTGTACCATGCTACAGTCTCTCCAGCCACAGGCTGGTGCTCTGAACCAGCTTGGTCCCAATAATAATTTCCAAGTGAAAATACTTACTTATAATGGGAACTATTACATAAAAAGTAGTCTGTGTCCTAAGCTCAACCAGAAGGAAGCTTTCCTCCCAGCTTATCTGATTTTCTATTCATTTAAAATATCATGTTTCGGAAGGCCACTTTAGAGTTCAATTCACAGTGCTAATTTTCTTTGGCAAAAACCCACGTTATCTACAAACATTGGTTGAAAACCCAATTACAGTAATGTGATACCCACACCCTTTTGCATAGCAACTGGATAACACAGGGATACGGAAAATGTTGATATTCCAAAATAACAGCAGGTAGCAGAGCTACGTCTTAACTGCAAACTGAGCTACATCAGTAAGATGCCCAGGTGGGATGCAGGAGTTCAAGAGAAAAGGAACATGAAAATTAAGAGGTGCCACCCCTGACCCCCAGCTTGTTTGGGGCATTGTCCCAGACACCCCCAGCCTGAAACAATCCCTCCTTCTGACACTGTCCTGGCTCACAGCTCATTCCTGCCCAGAGCCGCAGTGCCAAAGGGCATCTCCTGCTTCCTCTCCAGCCCGTGAGACCTACCCCGACCTCCAAACCCTGGGAAAGGGTGAAGCTCTATTTACCCACAAGGCCAAGTCAAGGCTTGCTCAGGGAAACATTAGCCAGAGAAAATGAAGTGGAGAAATGGATAGCTGTCTATCAGAGCATCTTCAAGGAGACTTCAGAGCTCAACCAAGCCATGATGGATTTTTCCTCAAACTAAGGACCATGTTAGAGGCTCATCAGTCCCCTCCAGCATTACCTATCTATGCCACAGCAGAGACACTAGACCTCTGCAACATAAAAGAGAGCATGGAGAGACATGGATTTGACAGATGGAGCACTCGGTGGATAAAGAACTGGCTGGATGGTCGCATTCAGAGAGTGGTGGTCAGTGCCTCGATGTCTGAGTGGAGACCAGTGATGAGCGGCGTTCCTCAGGGGTCGGTGTTGGGACCTGTGCTGTTCGACATCTTTGTCAGCGACATGGATGGTGGGATCGAGTGTACCCTCAGCACGTTTGACATGACACCAAGCTGTGTGGCACGGTCGACACGCTGGAGGGAAGGGATGCCATCCAGAGGGACCTGGACAGGCTGGAGAGGTGGGACCCTGCCAACCTCATGGAGTTCAACAAGGGCACGGTCCTGCACCTGGGCCGGGGCAATCCTGACGACAAGTACTGGTGGATGAAAAACTGAACATGAGCCGGCCGTGTGCACTGGCAGCCCAGAAAGCCAACCGTATCCTGGGCTGTATCCAGAGCAGTAGGAGGAGGGAGGGGATTGTCCCCCTCTGCTCTGCTCTTGTGAGACCCCACCTGCAGATCTACATCCAGCTCTGGGGCCCCCAACATCAGAAGGATATCAAATGGCTGGAGCAAGTCCAGAGGAGGCCACGAAGATGCTCAGAGGGTTGGAGCACCTCTGCTATGATGAAAGGCTGACAGAGTTGGGATTGTTGCGCCTGGGGAAGAGAACGATATGCGC
>NW_010268788.1:52420-70464 GCF_000690775.1 Eurypyga helias
CATTCTGTGATTCTATGAAAAGCAATTAGAAGAGCTTCACCACAGTCAAATAAATCATTCCCAAGTTTCTTTCCAAAATCACCGTTTTTCCACTGCAGTCCTCCTCTCGCACACACAGAAGAAGAGCCCATGACAACCAACCCATAAGAAACAGAAACCTTCACATTCCCATAAGTAAGACTTCACAAAGGACACTGATTGCCTGGCCCCAGCGCTGCTGTAGGGCACCACATCCTTGTGCATTTGCAATCAGGTACTAACACAACAATTTGGTTGCCACTGCCAATGGTAGCTGGTTGTCTTGTGTCGCCATTTCCTCTAGTTTCTACACAGCACTATAAACACAAAGGTCAGAGTTATATAGAAAAAATATTTGGGCAGTTTATGCCAAACGTTATCTCATTTTTACACAGGGTCTGCCCAAAACAGAGCAAAACCAACCTTCTGAAATCTCTGGCCATACTTGAAAGCAATATTCCTTTCAGCATTTCTGCTAACACCAAGGGGAGTTTGATGCAGCAGGTGCAACCGAGGGGCTGCGAGGAACCCTCAAGTCTCTGGTCCCCCTCCTGCTTCAGAACAGGGAACCCCGTGGCCTCACTATCCCAGGGCCAAATTCATCACTTTATCACAGACAAAGGTATCTTGAGTTCCTACTCTGAGCTTGGAAAAAGGCCGTCAGGCCCAGATGTTTCAGACTAGAGAGTCTGGACTCAAACCAACATTTTTCAGCAAAACTTGGTTCTGTAAGAAAATTTCCAACAAAATTTTGAGATCAAACACCACTGGAGTTATTCCAGAGCGATGTGACTAACGTAGCCAAAACCCACAGTTGACAGTGATGCACTTTGCCAGCAGTTGACAGTGATGCACTTCTGCACTTTGATGCCAGCCAGTTCATGGTGCCCAATCTTTTTCCAAGTATGTGATTTACTCCCTTGATGCTAAAGTGTTTCTTATTAAACACTGTTGGGAGACAGTGAAGAGGAATCTTGTCTGCATCCACGTCCGAGGTCTGTCCTACTGTCATACTGGAGGATTATTCCAGTTCTTGGATCTAACAACAAAAGCAACAAGCACATCACATCTGCACCCAGAGGTCATGGGGGCTACAGCAAAGGCCTAGAGGCAGGTAGCAAGGCAGAATATTTTTCACACTACATGGCACAAACAGGGTAATACCTGTATCATCTTACTTGTTATGAGGTGAATAGGGATAAAACACTCTAACACATCAGCAATTAAAATAAAGGTTACACTCATACGACTTACTCCACCCATGCTTGCAAGGAAGATACATTATTATTTTATTTATGACAATTAATTCTATCACAATTATTTCATCTTTTGCTAAGTGATTGCAGGATGCTTTAAGATATCAACGTCACCATTTTAAAAGAATCCCATGTTTATGTCACACAGATTATGTTTAGGACTGAAACACAGCTTGGAGCGAGCAGTTGCTCCCAGCACTCTCGTTTCTGCTTCCACCTCACCGCGATGAGCTGCGTACACCCATCCAACGCACGGGTAGCCACAGGGCCAATTTTGGTGTCTGAGCATAGCCAAGCATTACCTTCCACTTGCAGGCTGGATCTGACAGCACATTTTACAAATATCTAAGCCATATTTAAACAAGCAAGAAAGCCACGTTTCCCATCCAAATACCGCACAACAGAGATTCATCTGCACGCAAGCATTAGAGTAACCAGCTTTAGCCTGCTTTCTGTTCTTGCTATGGTCAGAGTGTTGCAAGATGCTGCATCTCATTTTCTGGTCTGAGAGGTGCTGATTACCAAAACGATTCCATATGTGACGTTTATTTATTGCAGAACAGATCAGCAACGAACTGAAACTGCGTGGCAGCTGATAAACCTAATAGGCTCTATCAATTTTCCATACAGATGCCACAAGTAGAGCTGAGTTTCAGGACTGCTCAGTAAGAGAGCAGGGCTGGAGCAGCCTCGGCACCAGTCTGGAAGGGATTTTGCCCAGCACTGCTGGGAGTAGATGGTGTCTGCATCCTTGCTGCATCCATCCAGGCTCCCGCCTGCTGTCGCAGGTGCTTTCAGCATTTCACAATACAGCAAGTGCAATCCCTCCAGGCTACAGGAAGGGTTGCCCTGATCTCAACCCACCTCCAACTCAGAACCTGAGCTCTGACGATTAACAGTATATCCTGCACTACCACCTCACCTCAACTCCATACCACTGTATCCAAACTCGTTTCACACTTCATCTACCTCACAACAAAGGTCTAACACCGGAAAGGGTAAAATCCCTCTGTAAAAAGCAGCTTCCACAAACCCTACAGGCAAAACCCTGTCACTCATATCACTGAATCTTTGAGGTTGGAAAAGTCCTTTAAGATCATCCAGTCCAACCTTTAACCCAGCACTGCCAAGCCCACCACTAAACCATGTCCCTGAGCGCCTCATCCCCACATCTCTTAAATCCCCCCAGGGATGGTGACTCCACCACCTCCCTGGGCAGCCCCTTCCAATGCCTGACAGCCCTTTCTGGGAAGAACTATTCCCTAATATCCAACCTAAACCTCCCCTGGTGCAACTTGAGGTCATTTCTTGTCCTGTCACTTGGGAAAAGAGACCAACCCCCCCTCTCTGCAGCCTCCTTTCAGGGAGCTGTAGGGAGCGATAAGGTCTCCCCTGAGCCTCCTCTTCTTCAGGCTGAACCCCCCCAGCTCCCTCAGCCCCTCCTCACAGGAATTGTGCTCCAGACCCTTCCCCAGCTCCATTCCCTCCCCCAGACACGCCCCAGCCCCTCAGCATCTTTGCTGTAGAGAGGGGTCCAAAACTGAAGCCAGGATTTGAGGTGTGCCCTCACCAGTGCCCAGTACAGGGGGACGATCCCTGCCCTGCTCCCACTGTCCCTGCTGCAGGCCAGGAAGCTTAGACTTGCTTTAAACCCCAACATGCAACACACAAAAATCGCATGACAAATTCACCCAGTGCCGCACCTCTGAACTGGTTCTGCTGTCTCACCCCGAGCCCAACTTCTCTGGGAGCAAAAATGCTGCTCGGTATTTTGCGCTGTGCTGGACACCAGCCCAACGATGAACAAGTCAGCACCCGTGTGTTTTCACTTGGAAATTATTATTGGGACCAATAATATTATTGTGCTTATTCAGGCACAATAAGCTATAATCACCAGGGGACCCGACGACATACACATCGGAGAAGCAATACACGCTCTACGATCTAGGAGAACAGGAGAGGTAGGATAGTTTCTCCATGTAAATGCAGGAGGAGAGACGAGCTGGAAGCACACTTGGGAGATAATGGGAAAACCAGGAGAATCTGTCAGAGAGCAGTCACCAACCCACTCAGTAGTGAGTAAATCCAGTTCAAAGCACTCTTCGGATTCCAGCAATACCTCGCAGTGACAACATGCCCAGAAACATGGTTTTCTTATTCTCTCCTGTGTTGTAACCGTTCAAGTTTCGACCCCACAGGTTTTCTGGGAAATCTATTAAAAGCCCACTAAGCACCCAACAGCCCTCTCCCCGAAATCACCATGACGCAGGGCATATGGTTCCTACCAAGCATGACTTCCTTTTAAGCCCGAGTATCACCTTCTTCCCAGTAATGCCGAGGTAAGCAAGTGATCAAGTGACACAAGACGGAGCAGCCACACACTTTTTCCCCCCCATAAATCCTCAACAGCATCCTCTGAAAAGGGGAAGGGGCAGAGGAAGCACTAAAGTTAGCGTTTTTTAGAGTAGAAACTGAAGTATAAACTCTCAAGCTGCATTTCACTGCCACAAATAGCAAATTTTTAAAAATAAAACATTATTTTTAGCCTAAGTGGTGCTTAACAATTTGCAAATAAAATATTGCCCGGAGACAGCGATATGTCATCATCTGAGAATGCTAAAGCAGCCGCGTCCTGTTCACGTTCAACATCAGCTTACGGGGAGCAAGCGAGAGAGCGTTTGGGACCCCGTCTCTAACGTGCCATTAAAACCTTCCCCGAGTCAGCCAAGAAACAGAGGGATGGTACTTAAGGAGGATGAGCCAGACACAACACCTTGGTATTACCTATGAGGGCAAAAGAAATTCAAGTACATGGAAACTCCCCTAACAGTTTCCCAGATCCCCTCGCAAAGGCTGTGCTGCACGGAACAATTTCTCTCCTGCCTTCCTTTCCCGCAAGCATCGACCGTAAGGTCGGGATCTGTAATTTCAGCTGCTCACAGACAGGTATGTGATTTAGCAAAACGGGGCTGTAAAGGA
This sequence comes from Eurypyga helias, assembly GCF_000690775.1. Lineage (NCBI taxonomy): Eukaryota > Metazoa > Chordata > Aves > Eurypygiformes > Eurypygidae > Eurypyga > Eurypyga helias. The sequence continues at coordinate 56,674 of NW_010268788.1, forward strand.
GAACAGACTGGGTTTGTGCCTTTCTGCTTCTTTACGACCCATGACAGACAGCACCTTAAAGTAGGAAAGCAGGCTAGGAAAATAAATCCCCTTTCTATGGTCTCAATTTGAGATTTTTGAACAGGGGGAAAAGCTAAATTAACATGGAAAGAAAAAAAAAACATCGGTGTTGAAATACCTACAATTACAGCTAGGTTTTGTTTTCTTTTTAAACAGCTTAAATCAAATAGCTGAAGAAGCAGACGGGAAAGAGAACTCTTATGCTAAAAGCTGAGGCTTCTATCCCTACCAGAGCTCACCGTAAGCCCTGCTAGAAAACTAGAGAAGAGACTTCACAAACAAGATGTTCAAGATCATAATTCTTATCTAGAAATCCTGAAAGGCTTAAAAAAAGTTAGAAACACATTTCTCCAGCATTTCTGATCTCCATGAAGACAGATGAAGGAAGACAACTTCCCCCCCTCCCCACCGCGGTGTGGGTGAGGTAGGGATTGACTAACAGTGGAAAAATCCACATAATTGAGAAGACAAATGTTGAACAGTTATTTTACGGCTTGAACTATGCAAGGAAAAACGCTAGCCGTGCCAAGAGGCCAGACAGACTCATTGTGTGTGTGTGTCAGTATGCAGGAGCCCAGTCAAGTTCCAGAAGTGCAACACTTTTATCCTCATCCAGGTTGTGCCGTGCTGGTTTATCTGTTTCTGTAAGCACTGCGTCAAGCTGTAAAATACTGAAAGGAAAAGTATCCTCTCCCAGCATTATGTGTACATGGAGTGTAACACAAACATACACACAGGCTCGGTAGCATGACCTGCTGTTAAGGCCATTTGTTGCTTCCCACGAGAAGGCCCTATTTTCAGTGCCTTAAAACGATGAGAAACGTTAACGACTATGGCTCAAGATTCCCAACTTGGATGTCTGCTTCCAAATGAATTTACAAAAAAAAAAAAAATTAAAGTTTCAGCCAAAATATCTCAGCCATTTCAGAACAATGCTGGGTTTTCCACGTTAAGACTCTCCAGTGGCCTCAGGAGCTACAGTACCCCAATGCTTCCGCATTAAGACACACACAAGTTAGAGGGAGATGGAAAAGGACCCAGAAGGGGAACTAATTGAGCAAGAATGCTGGACGAGCAGTTTCAAAAGTGAAAATTAGACATTCAGAAGTGGAGATTAAAGATCAATTTGATAGAAGCAGCAGAATGAGAAGTCTGAAGGAAGCCAAGTAGCAGATAGGACAGGAAAGAAACACAGGCTTGCACACAGCCTTTTCCACAATGTTGTGCTGTCCAGTCATGTTTAAGAGGTGACCCTATACACTATAGAATCATGAAATAGGTTGGGTTGGAAGGGACCTTTTAAAAGTCGCTTATTCCAACCCCTCTGCAGTGAGCAGGAACATCTTCAACCAGATCAGGTTACTCAAGGCCCCGTCCTACCTGACCTTGAATGTTTCCAGGGATGGGGCATCTACCACCCCTCTGGGCAACCTGTGCCAGGGTTTCACCACCCTCATTGTAAAAAACATCTTCCTTATATCCAGTCTAAATCTACCTCTTTCAGTTTAAAAACATTACCCCTTGTCCTGTCACTACAGCCCTGCTAAAAAGTTTGTCCCCAGATTTCTTATAGGCCCCGTTCAAGCACTGAAAGGCCACAGTAAGATCTCCCCGGAGCCTTCACCTCTCCAGGCTGAACAACCCAAACTCGCAGCCTTTCTTCACAGGAGAAGTGCTCCTGCCCTCTGACTGTTTCCATGGCCTCCCCTGGACCCGCTCCAACAAGTCCACATCCTTCTTGTGCTGAGGGCTCCAGAGCTGGATGCAGTACTCCCATCCGATTAACCGTTACAGAAGCAGCAGCCCTTGCAGGTAGCCTGTATCTCCCTCCAGTTTGTCAGAATCCTTTGGAGGAGCTCTAGCCCTACTCCCAACCTAGCTGCACTCTCCCATTTTTGTATCGCGTGGGAGGTATGTACGTACACTGTGTACGTCTTCATCCATGTCCTTAACCCACACAGCCCAACCCAACATATTCATTCCAATTACGAACCACCAACTCCTAATCTGAGTAGAATTATCCCATCAACACCACATCTACTGAAAATTATTGAACCCATGCTTCCATAGACTACCAACAAGAAAGTCTCTTGAGATGGCATCAAAGCCTTTCTTATCTGAAAGTGACACCTGCTTTTTTCCCCTTTACTCAGCAGGGTCTTTCACAGCGTAAGTCTAAACTCATTTGACACAACTGTCTCTTAACAAGGACTTCAGTGAGACCCGCTGCAGACCTGTCATGTCACCAGTACTTCCAGTTTGGTTTGTGGTACCAGAGTTCTCCCAGCAGCATTTAACTGCTGGAAACCCATCCCACTACAGCCTGAAAGGGAGCACAAGGATGCTTACTCCTTCCTTACCTCTGCTGTCAGCAACCATCCATGAAGCCTGCGGGTCAGACACCTCACACCTCTCTCATGCTGCTCCACATCATCCAACACCGGGAAAATTACCCTCTCAGCCTGTGTTGCAGAGGTCCCTGTGTAGGTGTTCTCATCTGGCTGCTGCCCCAGGCATGGAGACAGATCCATGCTGCAGTGGCTTCCCTGAAGGTTTTTTTCAGTTTTCTTTTTAAGAATACCAGCAAATTCTACAGATAAAGACTGGAAACATTGAAGCAGCATTGTCATGTACTTAAAAGGTTAGGAAAGGCTCGAAACAGTACTATTCTGTGTAGATACGTTTTCAATCCAACGCAAACTCAGTGTAACCTCAGTTTTCATTACACAGCTCCTTCAGCAGGCAGCACAGGCAAGGCTTACTTCCTTGACAGATACCAAATATTTTGTTTTATCCTCATCATCCAGCACAAGGCTGCATTCCTTACGGACTGCATACAACTCCAACCCTGCCCTGAACAGTTCAAAGCTTCCTCCCAGACCTTCCAACGATGGCCCTCCTGACAGTAAGTACGAGTGTATTTTGATATGGACAGCTTCCTTGGGAGATGAAACACTATCGTCCCCAAGTCAGAAGGAAAAATAAGAAAATGAATAGTTAAGGTTTATTTTGGATGTTCAGTAGAAGAGGGTTTGAACCTCTTTTTAGAAAGCCACATATAAAATCAAACCTTATCTATCCTTCCAAACAGTATTTCATATATTTTCATGTATTTCAGGAACATGGTTTAGTGGTGGACTTGGCAGTGTCAGGCTTATGGTCAGACTCAATGACCTTAAAGGTCTTTTCCAACCTAAATGACTCTGTGATTCTATATTGCCCAGTACTCCATGGGGGACAGACTAAGCGATCCTTAAAGGTCCCTTCCAACCCAATCCATTCCATGGTTCATGACACCCAGAGCACAGCCAGCACCCTCTTCTGTGCCAATGCTCAAAACCTCTGCAAACCAGACCCTGCAATGCCAAGTCAGACACACAGAAGGGAGTCGCTTCTGCAAAAGCTTGGCTAAGATGGGTTAGCCACCCTCACACAGAGCTCCTGGGCAAGAGCAGAGTTTCATGCGCTAAGGCAACACTTATCTGTAGCTGTTGCCACAGAAACCCCTTACAACCCCTTCCTTCCTCACTAAACATTTTCCCACACGTGAAGAAATGAGGCAGAGACCTTAGAAATAGCTTTTGTCACCACGTATGCTCAATTCGACCCCAGAGGAGATGGAGTCCTACGCACAAAATGAGGCAGGACCTGCAGAAAACAGCATGCAATTGTTTCAAGCCCAGAAATACACACAAGAAGTGACGTCTAACCTGAATTTTGGCATTCCCCAACTCCTGAGTGTTCATATTGAGACTAAGTATTCCACTATTTCGATCGCTTATGACAAAAAGCGATGTTTTAACAGGGGTGTTAATTTTTCCCCTAAGAAGGGTTAACCCCAACTGAACAGCACGCCATAAAAGACAGAGCGTTTCTCCAGTAAAACTGAAGTCGTTTCTATTCTGCACAATAAGCTTGGGAAGCAAAATAAAAATCTACATGCACAGCATGAGCTCAGTCAGGCTATGGATGGTTATTTTTCATCTGAATATTAAAAACATACGCTTCTCTGTAGAGGTTTTTAGAAAACCTGAACCTGCTGGTGCTCAGCCTTTCTCAAGGAATGCTGAACACCTTCAAGTCCCAGCAACCAGTGGACTCGAGCCATCTCGGAAGGGGGTCAAAGCAGTGCAGGATTGTTAACTCCACATGAGGAAAACATATTGTTTAGACAAGATGATGAACATTTTGTAAAATTGAAAATTTAATCTTTAATCATTTCTTATTTACAAACCAATCCTAACAGTGAGGTAATACATCCACAGCCCCACTGGCTTTTGTCTCGTAACTCATACACATTCCATACACAATGTTAATTAGTTTGTATTATAGCAAAAATGTTTTTAATAAACAGAAACGTGAAACGACTTCAAGGTTCTTCTTTGATTATGCAACAGCCGTGTAAAATAATCTTTAGGAGAAGCACTTTGCTGTACATATACTGACTGGGCTAGCTGCACCAGCAGCGATGGGCTTGTGGCTGGACACTGCCCCATAATAGATACTTTGCATCCCTGCTGCACTACAGGTTCTGACGGTGTTTTCAGCAAGTCTTTGCACCACCAAGAATGCTTTCACTCATTTTCTCTGACTTTACAAGAATAATTCTCCATGTAACAGCTAGAACAGGGCTCCGGGCTCAGGTGGAGTCTCTGAACTGCGTTTCGATGGAAGCACGTCAGGTTAATAAAAGCTGTCTAGTAGGTAAGCCACAGGCTTTAACCACGAAACTGGCACCAAAGAGCCAAGTCCATCTTGCAGCCTCGTGTGCCACCCCCCAGAGGTGACACAGCAGCCTTCATTTTGCAAAGTTATTTAAGTAAAAAAAAGATAAAAATAGATAATGCTTCAGTATTTTTGGTTGGTTTTAGAAACTTGACTTTGACAAGAAATTAAAAATGTTACATAACCATGTAATTAAGGCATCATTATGACAGACTGTTTACTTAAAATGATCCATTTTGGCTAAGAACATCCTGGATATTCACCTTGTAGACAGCATTCACTTGACCAGTAAAAAGATGTAACCAACAGTCTACTTTTGCAGCTTTTCCATCTATGAACGTATTTATGCTCCCACACAGATTTTAAAGGACCTGGGAGCAAAAGAATCCATCCTCAACGGTGTATACCAAACACAGAGCAACACGGTAAAAATGCCAAACACTACAAATTTTGCAAGCCACCAACATTTACCATCCGTCACCGAGTACTATATTCTCATGCAAGCATGCCACAATGAGACAACATCTCTATAAGGGTAAAACAGCTTTCAGAATTTCTGAAAGCATTCTTCCAAAATCATTGCACTAGATTAGATTGCCTCATCAACAGGGCCAGAGGCCATTTACACTATTTTCTTTTTCTTTTTTTTACGTAACAGATGAAAGGATTACAGAAAGTTTTCTGGGGCCAAATTTGGAATTAATGATGGGAAAATTCTTTTTCTAATCCCCCATCTCTCCCACTGCTAGCAGACTCCTGAGACTGGAAAAAAACAATGTCTCCTGGTACCCTGCTCCTAGTTTGCTCATCAGTGTACAATGCTATGCTCAGGAGGTTTGAAAATGACACTCAGCTTTGAGCAGAGCCATGAAATCTCAAGGACACAGCTATACTGAAAATCTGAGATCAGGACAACATGAGACTCCAATTAAAACCTGGATGCATCACAACGAAATCAAGAGATGGGACTCATCCGCTCAGGGCAGACGTCTGCCAAGCAGCCACCTCCATCCAAGCCCAGGCTCGCTTTAGGATCGGTGGGGAAAAAGGGCTTTTCTGGGACACGCTGTGCCCTGCCCCGAGAGGGGTGCACCAGGCAGGCTGGAGGGATGGCACCTGAGCCATGACGGCGGGTGTGTGCTCACTACGGAGCAAGCTCAGCCCAAAGACCGGCCTTGCAGGGCTGTGGAGCTGAGTGAGGCTGGTGGCACCCAACTCTTCCGGAGAGCACAGCAACCTCCGCAGCCGGGGACCTCTTACAAACCTCCACCGCTGCTCCTCAGCACTGCCTGTCAGCCCACCAGTGAAGTAAAAGTAGATACCGCCAAGTAACTGCCCCTCTAAGAGCGAAGTTTAATCATTTTTTAGTCATTTAACAAACACAAAAGAATTTACACATACCAACTCTCCTCCAGAAGTAAACTTTGCATAATTAATCGAGATGCCTCCAATACTTGTACATCTGCAAATGCACAGCTACACCAACTGGCACTCAAGGGAAAATGCCTCCGGCCACCTCAAAATGCTGGGAAGTGCAAATATCTCAGCTGAACAGAGCCAGAGCCGCCAGGGAAGGAAAAAAGCAGGCTTGAACAACAGGTTGTCTGGAAAGTAAGTACAGCTACCCAGCCCCTTAAAGTCTGTTTCATTAACTATCAGATATTACCAGTTACTTCTGAATTAAGACATATTTTATGATAAGACCAGACCAAGCTCAAGGCGCCTCATTGGTTTCAGAAGGTGGAAACATCCAAAGCAGCTCAGGGAAGTGGAAGCTTCCCCCAGAAACGGGCAATTTGAAGGAAAATTTGATTCATATAAAAAGGAGTACTGATGCAGCACTTCATGAAGATGAACTTCCCCTGCCTCCCCACCATACAGACGATGCCATTATCACTCAGCACTAGGAAGGAAAGAGATTCCAAGTAAGGGGAAATTACAGGGCAGTTATCCTCATCAACTGACTGTGTAACAGTGAGACAAGATTGGCAGAGTGCCTGAGAAAAGTCTGTAGATAGTTAAGCACAGGACATAAAATAAGATGTGCAAAGGGAAAGGAGCCACTGGAAAATATTGCTAGGGATTTCAGCTTTTCCAGTGTGCCAGTGGCAACGAAACACCCAACCATATCCCCCTGTACCCACAAAAATAAATTAAATTAAAAAGGATTGCATAAAGTCAGAGAAAACCTGGGAGTTCCACTTGCTCAGTGGTGATGAAACCAAGTACTGAGTGATCTGGTCCCCGGTCTGTAAGAGTCAGAGTGTTTCCCACCTTTTTCAGACTGCTTAAAGGTCTACAAACAACGCACTCTACATGGCTGTCAAGTTTTTATTCTCTAGGACAGCAAGAAGCAGAGGTAACTTGGCACTTTCTTCTCCCCCAGGGTCTGGCCCGCAGTCAGCAACAGGCGATCCTCATCACTTTTTATCCTAAGCATTTGGGAAGGTTTCCATCTTTTGGGGAAGAGTTGCCTATAGCTCAAAAAAGAGCTCACGTGAAAACATCAAGAATTTTGCTCTAAGCTTTGTAACTATCTGTAAGACAAGCAAGTCAAACAAAACTGGCATTATTTGCACTATTTGTAAAAAGGAAGGTTAAATGCCTTCCCAATTTCACAGATGTTTCAAGGCTTCATTGCTACAAAAAGTCTGGCATGGTCACACAGAAATGCGATGGTACAATACGCGTTACCTTCAGGGTCCCAAAAACCTAAGTATTTGGGGAACCTTGCCCTACCCCCAGCAGAGGGAAATGGGACACAGATCATCTATTTTCCTGATGAGAAACTGAGGTTTCACAGAGAATTAGTAAACACGCTTATGCTTCCCACCTGTTTTCTATTTAGAACAAAAAAAAGCAATTAATATGACTTTTTAAACAACAGCTAATAGAAGAAACTTATGAAAACGAGATTTGTGATTGAAAATATCTTTACTCACATGAGGCAGAGGATCAAAATATGACAAGACCACTAAGCACAGTTTCTCCCAGCTGCATAAACCATTTCTTAACAATCTTAAGATTAATAAACAAAGACATATTTGAGACATTTCACATCCCTCCTGGATTTAGCCGTACATGAGAAAGCCATCCTCTTACTTGAGTCTCAGTTGGAGCAGAGCTCCCAAGCAGTACTTCATGTTACGTGATTGTTAGTAGGGGAACCCCCCCAACTCTGAGCAGGCATGCAGAGAAATGCAAGGGAAAAAAAAAAACACAGGCCCGGGAAGAAGCCGATTTAAGCATATCGTTTATTAGCAAGTAAAAGGACATTTACCTTCTCAGTGGTTAAGTACAACACTACCCAAGGATAAACCATATGGCTCTACTCTTTGTGCAAGGGAGAAAGCTGGCAGGGTGCCACAGCTCTAATTGAACTATTACCATATCGTACAACATGAAAAAGTCAGAGAGACCAGAGGATCTGCTCTCCTAGGGACAGTTTATGTCACGCGGACAATTAAGTGAGTAACAAAGCATATTTAATGGGAAAGCAATTCCACCATTTGGATACTGGCTCATTTTAAAGAAAATAGGTACTATTCTGGTTCAATATTGCACTTAATTTGATCCTACATTCAATGCCATGAAACCTTCAAAATCCACATCACTTGTAGCAAACAATACAACACTTCTCCTTTAATTGCTGCTCAAGGATTTTCCACCTTGTTAATAAGGAAAGACACAGAGTAAGAATGCTCAAGTGCAACACATAAAAGCTGACCATAAAAACTGTCATAAAAAACTGAAAAATGCACAAGATCGAGTACAAGATTAATTTTGTACTATGTACAAATTATCACCACACTCGTCTTACAAAAGGCAGGCTTGATAAAAACACACCAAGTGTCTGTATGCTGCACACGCACAACAGGGCGTGTAGTGACAATAAAACAACCAGGTGATGAACAGACAGAATCTGTAGTAGCTGTGCATACACAAACCTGCAGAGTATTGTTACTTTGGGCAAAAAGCAGTGCAGTTGTAGGATTGAAAAAAGTAAGTCATATGCACAATAAAATGAGGCAAAAGGAGTTTCTGAATCTTGTTCTTACCATTCTGTTCGTCCAGCTCATTCCCAATTTCCTGCCCCATTTGCTTTTGTCTGGATATGATTGAAGAAAGCGCATCGAGTCCAGCATCTTGCTCTGCACCAAAAAAAAAAAAACCCACAAAGTGACATGAAAAAAAATGCTGATATGCCAGGCTGTGTACCATAAAAGATGTGCAAGTGAAGAAAAAGATCTACTCTGTGCTTCAAGAGTTAAAATGTATTAAGAAAAGTACATCAACAGAACATGAAAATGAATCCTTAGGGCAACAGCACTCTTAAAATAATGTGAATGATGGGTAATTAATTTGTCTGCTCTGGCTGGGACATTTAGCTGAGGGTCCCCAAAAAAAAAAAAAAATCCAACAATTCAACATTCAGCTGTTACTCAATCATAAATGCAGGAGATTTTCTGGCACACACAGAGATCCCTGATTAGCCTTTTTAAATTTTCCAAGAAACTTTAACATGAATAAAAGACAAACAGGTGATGCAAACACCAAAGAATTCAAATAGATTTTTAAAGCTGGAAGAGGATACCGAGTGCATGGAAGAGAGCCTGAGACAGAGGGGACACAGTGGGGGCAGCTAAGGTTTGACACGTTGCCATCAGCTCTGCAGACACTCCTTTATTCAGATCTGTAACACCTCTGCTACTCCAGTTCGCAGGAACCACGCAGTCCTTAGTAAGCACCTTAACCAAAACGTGCAGCTCCCCTTGCCCAAAGTCATCAAGAAGTAGAACAAGAGGTGCTGGACTGTCAGTGGTCTGACAAACTGTGAAGCAGCGATGTTGCACAGAGCAGGACAGCCAGCTGGCTGCAGTCCAGAGCCAAAAATGGTATGGAACGGCCAGAATCCCCTTCCCTTCAACCGGACAAAGGTCTGGTCCCCAGTAACTCTTCCAGTATCCCCAAGGGATGCCTATGGTGCCGTCAGAGATGGGAGCTTGAGGTTTCTCCTGGACCATCCAAACACAGTCCATGCCATTCCCCTCTACTGTCGCTGTAAATGTTTCACACGCAGACTGAAGAGGGCCTTATCTGGAGACCGGCTTCATTTCATCACTTCCAACACTTTAATTGCATAGAAATTACCTCATTAACCACCTGATGTCCTCAGGTTGAGGTGTGCCAACACTTCCAAAGTCAGAGATTCCTTATGGATTGTGAGGGCCAAAATCTGAAGGCTTTTTTTAGATTTAGTTAATTTTTGCTTCCTTCCAATTCAACAATACATTTGCTGCCCCCCAGCCTGAAGCACTGCAGTAATACTACACGTGGTGCCGTTCACGAGATCTCCACTGCAAAGCCAAACCATGAGTATGATCAAAATCAAGGATGCCCTGTCAAGGATGTCTTTTAAAATTTGATTTAAGAACATGCTTCCAGTTAAGAATATTGCAAGCACAATATTGCTCCAGCAAATACATAAAACAACCACCTGGATTTATGATGTTTGACATCCCCAGACAATAGAACTTCAGCACAGGTTATTTTATTCTCTTTCTAGCAAGGGCTTCTCTCAGAGTCCTAGTGAAGCTTATAAAAAACAGCAAGACTCTGGTACCTTCTATGATCCTTCGCTGCTGCTGCCTGAGATCGTCAAAGCCAAGCCCTCTGGTTTCCTCAGGTTCTTCCAAGAGCCAGGGGTTGGTTACACCTCGTTTGACCCCTCCCGTCATTAGGCTAGATCTGAAAATAACTTCAGTCAGTAATTTTCAACACAAAACCCACCCACTGTATAATTCGTGCTTGCAAGAGACTGGCTGCCAGAGATGGATGCGTACGTGTTGGTTGCACTCCATGGGATTCCCTGCAATCAGAAGAAACTAGCCAAGAAGAATCTGATGAACTCCAATAACGACCACATCTCACAGGCTCCATGATACTGCGGAGAAGTGGTAAAGCAGGGGAGGATTAATTCTGCAGTGAACAACTAAGCAACGCAGTGAAACGCATACCATACACTGTGTAACGTACCCCTGTTAAACGCTGTGTGCATGCAGAAAACAGGGCATTTGCAACTGCTACCGAAGAACAGGGTTACTGGGAATACACACATCGTTCATCCATTTGCTATGGGATCGAAACACAAACTTCTAAAACACTGTGGTACAGCCTGAGAGCTTCCAACAGTAAAGGGATCAGAGGCTAATCAAATGAGGCTACTAATTTTCCGCAGTCCATACCAAACCTAAAAGGGAACATTTCTGCGTTTCAAAAACCACAAAACGAAGTCCCACAGTTACTCTGCATTTCCTACCCGGCCATCAGCACGAACAAGCAGCCAGGCACACACACTCCTAAAGGAAAGAGTAATCAAGTTATGGGGTTTCTTCTAAAAGAATTACAACCTGAGGTTGTTCGCGTTATAGACACCTCCCTGGTTACAACGGAAAACAAGTTTTCCATGTCCAGGGCACATAAATTCAAGTAGTAAAATGAAATGCCACTTAAATATTTTTTTTTCCTCAAGGCCAGATTTCTGGTTTCTGCCTTTCAGCTTTCCACTGGTTCTCCTACAAGAAAAACATTATATGACAAACTGTGAGACACTTGAACCCAAAACTGCACCTCAGATTTGGGGTAAGAGTCATCCTAAGATTGATTCCTCAAGAGCAGGACAGAAGTAACAGTTTTTGCTTCCTGCTTTGGTTTTTTTTAGTCTCCGTTTTATTCTCATTTTACGTTTGCCCTGTTCCTTCCCCAAACACTTCTGCAAACAAAACAAGAACAGTGTGCATTTTTAGGATCTGTCCAATTCTCAAGATTTTTTAATTACATTAAGACCTAAATTTTTTTAACGGAGTGCAGGCCCCCTCCCCGAGATATACTGAAACGCTGTACAGTGTACACACAGGCTCAAATCATTGTGTGGTCAAAACCCTGTACCAGAAGAAGTGAACTCTGCAAAAGTACCAGTGGAGCCAGGAGTTAACACACCGTGTGATGCAGCTCCACGGAGAGAGGGCTGAAGACCAGCAAAATCCAGTACGTGTGTCTAGGCGCTCCTTGAGGAATTGTGGTGAACTAGAGACATCTCCTGGCCGTGAGATGAACCGACACTGCTGAAAAATACCTCGGTACCTGCGTTTCGAGCCATCCCTAAGTTACAGCCATATACGCCTTCGCCTGTGCGCAGCGCACTGCACCTTTGCGCTGCATTCACAGCCACATTCGGAACACTTAAACCTTCAACGTTCCGTCGGCTTCGCCTCAAGGTAACAGCTTTGTCAGAATAAAAAAAAGAATAAAAATAAGCTTTTTTGCTCCAGGACTAGAAGGTACTTATTTTAAGTCACAGCGTCTCACTCAGCCACCCTGATGGTGCTGGAAGAGGAGCGCAGCGCGGAGCCCAGACCGCCCACTGTGCCACCGGCAGCATCTGCAAGAGGAGCCGGGACTCCTCTGTACTCACCCTCTGCACCTCCCTTAACTCCCATGTGTTTATCCAGGTTGGCTTGATTAGACAGAAACCTGAAATACAGTTTTACACACTCCTAACTCACGAGGACGGCTCTCCCAGGCTCACCGACCGAAACGCAACGGAAGCGTTACGCCTCTGGAGACGCAAAGATCATTACAGTTCCCCCAGTTCAATCTGCACGCACACAAAACCTAGGGTTAACACCACCTGATAAAATCCCTTGAATAAAGCAAACAGAACATAAAGCTCTTTGCTTGGTAAAAAGAGCACAACTCTTTCTGCCTGTTAAAAAAAAAAAGCCAAGGCAAGCAAATTTGAAATAATTTGCACCACTCCCTCCCTCCCTCCCCCCTAATAGTGTGCCCTATTCTTGCAGGTTGGGTCATGACAACTGGTCTGCCCGTCACGATAATCTTTTTGACATGTTTGGTAACTGCCTTCCCACACAACACAGCATAACTTCCTCCTTCCTCTGATCTTGCCATGTTTCGCTTTGGTGGTGTGAAGATTAAAGCTTATCCAATTAGCCACCCACTGCCTCCGCCAAGTTAATCACGTAAATCTTTGAAACCGTCACAGAGCAGTGGAGTGTGCGGATAGCTTTTGATTACAGGAGCAGATTTAACTAATTACAAGGCTTAGCAATGTGCCCAAGTATAAAAGATGATGGGGTTTAAAATCAGGCAGCTATGTCACTGCCTAACAAGGGAGGGCTTATCTTCCAGAAGGCATTGTTTCACTGATAATTCTTACAAAACTTCCCAAGTAACTTAGATTAGTCAACCAGCACTTACTTTAGACCAAGGCCACACATCAAGGCTTACGGCTTTAGAAGACTGATCAGCAAGACTGCATTTGAAACAAAACCTGGGTCATATGACCATTGGTTGCATGATCACTTGAACATCCCCTTAACGATACAGTTGTACAGTGGGGCCCTTTGAAGTGCCCAGGGCACCGCAGCTCGGCTGCAGAGGGCAATCTCGGGGCGACGGCGAAGAGGCGGGTGCATTCTCTCACTCACTCGTACTGACAGGCAGTGTATCTCAGGAAGCTCCAAGCTAGTAAATAAAACAAGTGTCATTTTAATGTACAAAATGAAAACCCCCTCCAAATAGCCCAGGAGAAGCCGCACAAGCACTTCCAAATGCCCTCCAGGCACCTTCCCAGGTGGAGACCTCTCCACAAGAACTGCTTCCAGCGGGAAGCCTACAGAAGGGGCAGCATTCCCTGCAGCTGGCAGAGGACTTCCCCGGCTCCCCCAGCACAGGAACCAGGAGCAGCATATCTCACATTCACAGAAATGCTGTGTTTACCCAGGATTTGGTTAACTTAGTCCCACTGGCTCCAGTGAGCAGAAGCTGCCTGGGCCAGCTGCCACGCGGGCTGCTGGACAGCTGACTGCAGAGCAGCTACTCAGCGGCACCTCGGGATCACCAACTCCTGCCCTCAACGTAGGCACGGCAGCTTCCACACTCGCACCTGCGACAGGCTGTCATGCTTTAACTCCAGCTAGCAAAATA
>NW_010268789.1:0-14537 GCF_000690775.1 Eurypyga helias
GGTGTTCAGACTACTACAGATCATTAACATAACATCAAGTTTTCTGTGAAAGCACTCTGGTTTACTGAAGGAGTAAAAGAAGCGGTAGAGAAGGACACAGTTCAGAGATCTGGAGATCCTCCACCTACTTTTTACAGCAACTTTTGCTGGGAATAGGGCATCTGCCCTTCTAGCTCCCAGAGAAGAGACACTGCATTTTTCCCTGCCTCAAGCAGCTGTATCTCTCTATTTCAGATCTCTATCCCCACTCAACAGGAGAAAATAAAATTATTCTCCATTTTTTTCTTTGTAGTTGTAGCACCTGAAACAGGATAAGCACCTTTTGTCATACAAAGGTAAAGGCCAAGCTACGATGGGCGACTTTTTGTTCAATTCTTAAATTGGATCCTCTAGTTACAAAAACGGTCTTCAAAATAAAGCCTGTCGCTAGACAAATGATTCTTACCTGCAGGATACCAAATGAAACTAAGGTGCACAGATGGCACAGCTCCATTTACACACAGCTCCCTATCACAGGCTACCCCTGCCCCAAGCTCCGCGCGTCAGTGCAAACACAAAGCCCCTTGGTCTGAAGCTCAATAGTTCAGACACGCAAACGTATCAACCGGTCATTATTTCCGGATAAAAAACGTAGGCTCTGAAAAAGTATCAAGGAACTGATGATTATTAATAAGAAAAAATATAGAGCATTTAACTAGAGCACAAAGCAAGATAAGCCCTAAAGCAATTATATGAACTTTTATAAGCGAAATGAGTTTCTAAAACAAGAGGGGGAAAAAAAAGAGCTGTAAATATTTGCAGTAAAAACCACTCTGGCTTTTATCTTTAGTATGCTATTCTATATTCCAAAGAGGCTCTAAAAGAACATACCATAGTAAGGCACTGCATAGTTACAGACACAGCGTAACAGTGGAGATAAGTGCACAGTCTGGTACAGTTAATGCAATAATGCCAAACCCCTCTACTGAAACTAAAATTACAGCCTGGCATCTGTGTTTGCAATAGGAATGCAACCGGGTGTTCAGGCATAGCGCACCTCCAAATAAACATCTGACTTCCTGCCATTCCCAAGGAAGGTGATGAAGGAAGGAGAGGCTTTTTGTCAAGCTGCTTTTCCCCCCAGAAATGCCCAACATGGCATCGAACTCCTCCATTAGGGACAACGGCCACGCAGTAACCCCACCAGAGCTGTCGGGTACTTACACCGAAGCGTATTTTTATATACACACCCGCCAGTTATTACCACTAATAGAGTCGTAAGCACTTCTCTTCCATGGAGCTAATTAGACAGCAAAAGGCTGCAAGAAATACACTGGTATCCGGATTCCGAGGCAAGGGTTGCGCTTGCATCAACCATTAGGTATTTCTAAGCCAGAGAGGGGGATAATTTAAGAAGTCACTGTTGGTGAATTATTTAATTTTTGCTTTCTGTACCACAGTGCTTCGCTTACAAATTGACTAAGATAAACAAATAAAGATAGAAACAATGCACAGATGATACAGCTTCTTATTCCAGCAACAGGAGGCTGCTTACTTTATGCTGCAGGCTAATTTAGGTGGTGGAGGATTTTTCCTCCCTCTTCCTGCCTTCTCCTCAAGACCAATAAATCTCACAATTAAGAAATTTCTCTTTTGCTTATAAACCCTGATCTTCCAAAAAGCCTGCTTTAGGTACTTCAATATTAAGAACACAGACATCATAACCAAGCTGCAGGCACAATTTCATGTTCAATACTGAGGCTCCTGATTAAGTTTTAAGACACACTCTATTATAAGCCCCATTTCAGCACACCTAAAGCCTTCTGGAAGATGTTTCAGAAGGGCACTTTACACTGATGCCATGCCCAGTTTTACCGTGTTAACAGCACCGTGTGCCCAAGGAAGGGACATCCAAATGACCCAAGGGCACGGCATGTTTCTTGGCTGGGACATTCAGATTACAAGACTGAGAGCTGTCTTCTCTAACTCAATCTTGCATACTCATTTTTCCAGCTGTAAAATTCCCCATTTACCTGATATCCTAACAGTGTGGATTTTACAAATGCTAGTTTTACTCAAATACGTCTCTATTTTAGGATTCTGCAAGGTCAGCGAGAAACTGCCTGGTCCTCCTGGGGTGAAATACTGAACACAGATAAAAAAATTAGGGACGTTTCCAGACGAAGTGGGTTTTGACTGCCTTTTGCATTGTAATTATCTTTAAAATGCAATAACGCCCTTCCGGGCACACGCACCACAAGAACTGCTGAACAACGTGATCCCTGAACTATTACAGACTAGATTTCACCACATATTTGATGCAGACAACTATAGGTAAATTCTTACGTTTCCAGAGCAGCTAAAAAATGCACTGAGGTTTATTTTCCAACTGGAACTGACCCCAGGCATCATGATATCCTATAGCCACACACCAGGCACGTGCCTCCTCTGTATTTAACCTGGGGTCATGCCAAACTAGCATCTTACATTGCTGAGTAAAAGCATCGCGTGCACTGTAAACCAATTATTACTCGAATTACAGCTTTTCCGCGTAATATCAACATATCTCCCATTATGAAAGAAATACATAGTTAGAGTCTAGGGAAGAGGCCATTTGAAATCACTTACATATTCATTAAGCAGACAAAGGAAGTGCCATTTGTTACATTTGTTCACACATTTCTAGAAGCCATTGAGGTACAGTGAATACAGTACTTATGCAAGGGATCTCATCCAATGACTACTGATGACAATTAAGTCAAACACAACCACATGATCAGTGCAATTAAAATTCCCAAAGAGGAGCACAGATGCACTCTAAGCCCCCAGTCACTTAGAATATTTTTGATATTATGTAAAAGAATCCAGCTACTGAGCATCAAGTCTTTGCTATTATACTATTAAGTAATTACAATGAAATATGAAAACACTAATGAGATCTTCAGTGAGTATTTGCTGTACCCAGTATTTAGAGAAAAAAGAATCAGCCTGGGTTTCTCCAGCAAACCTGGAACAACCTCCTTCAAGCAGCTGCAGAAGTTTTATAGGGAGAAAAAACACAGCAAAATCTGGTTTTAACAACTTCTCCCCATTTGTGGTGACTGCATGGCCCCAGAGAACAACAGAAGCGTGACAATTTGGGAAACTGATACACAGGGGACAAACTTAAATTTGGATGTCAGTGTGCATATGCAAGCGAGGAACCGCAAACGCCACTTTGAACACGGAGCTTGGTTACCCTCCCCGTCCGCTTCTCTTTACAAAGTTAGATACACACGTGGCATAGTAGTAACAAAGAGTGGTCATTCTTTGTTCGGCGTACCGGCAAATGCTGAATCCTCGGGAAGAAAGCTTCACATGCGCACTCCTCTCCCAAAACCAGCCAACTGATCCAATCCCAATCGCCACTGGAGAGGCAAAACCCAAGGATCCTGTGAGAGTATTAGGCATTTGCTGACACTGTGAACCCACCGATGAAAAGGGACCAGTTGTCATAAGGAAAGAGGGGTCTCAAGTTTAGGAGGAGTTTGGGTAGGAACTGGAGAGAGAAAGTATCCACAGAAGAGAAACCAGTCCTGGGACTTCTCCAAAGTACTAACGCCAAGTACTCCAGGGAATAGTGATGCAGAGAAGTGTGCCTCATTTTGCTTAAAAGCTTATTCTTTGGTGACAGTTAACATGGAAAGAACAGACTTTAAACCCTTCTGAAGCACCTTTCTTGCTGCTTCAACCACCCCGTATCCTTACGGAAATGGATTGCAAGCTCAGATCACTCAAGTATCTGAAACAGCAGTGAGAGGATTGAGGCAAAGCTACTGACAAATTTATAGGGTTCAGAAGTAACCTTTGAGGTCTGGGACCCCACAGACCAACCTTCACCTTTGTATAATGAAACAGCCTTACCCAGGACATGTCCCAGGGAAATGCCATCACAGCTGACAAGGGTTGCCCCACGGAGCCTGTGCACGTCACACCATCATTACATGGCCAGAGGGATACTCGGGTACAGTTTGAGGGGATGTTTTCTCAGTACTGCTTTGCTCATTGCATCATTTTTCCATGAATGCATCCAAGTTCACACCTCTGAAGTCAGGTAAACTGGATGAACAAGCAAACAAGCTCTATTAAAGATGTATCCAACATGCACACCATGTCCTTCTACAACTTCATCTGATGGACTTTAACAGAATTAAAACCATGAGGCTCCTCTCCTGTACTCCAAAAATGCCACCACCTCACCTCTGTAGTCACCTGAAAGAACATGGGCACAACAGGGAAGACAGAAGCCTTCCAGTACCTGAAGGGGCTACAAGGAAGTTGGGGGGACATTTACTAGGGCCTGTAGTATTAGGACAAGGGATAAGAGGTTTAAATTGAAAGTGGGGAGGTTTAGATTAGATATCAGGAAGAAATTCTTCCCGGAAAGGGTGGTGAGGCACTGGGGCAGGTTGCCCAGAGAAGCTGTGGATGCCCCATCCCTGGAAGTGTCCAAGGCCAGGCTGGATGAGGCTTGGAGCAACCTGGTCTAGTAGAAGGTGTCCCTGTCCATGGCAGGGGGGTTGGAACTGGATGGTCTTTAAGGTCCCTGCCAACCCAAAATATAAATCAGTATTGTGAAAGCAAAATTTCCCCGATCCTAAGGTGATGAGGTTCATTTGCATTTGGTGCACTGGCCAGACCCTTACAGATCACACTGGCCTTGATCTGGTGAGCTGCTAGAGAAAAAGACCAAACAAGAAGTGAAAGGGGGAGGGTACAAGAGCCCAGATTTTGAGTCAATCAACAGCAGAACAGGGACATTTCTGCCGGAGTTATAGGTGCCAGGCCTCTGCACTGTAACATGCGTAAAAGCAGCCATCAACGTGCTGTCCCAAACCATTCGCTGCCGTACACACAGGCAGCCACACACTCCTGAACAGACAACTCTGTCCGAGCTCCAAAAACAACAACGAAAACCCCAGAGATCAGAGATTTAAAGGCCCATTGACAGGAGGCTTCAAAGCTCCGGTGCTTCTCATGGGCATTCCCTTTCTCCATCTCCAGCTTCCATAAAAATATCCTTTTCTCTATCCATCTCCTCATACTATTACTGGATGCAAAACTTTCTTCTCTGATACTCTCCTCACCTGAAGAATATTAGTATTTCTGTTTTCTGATAAAATATTCTAATACCGTACATGATATATTAGGAAAAAGCTTCAGTGACAATTTATGCACTTAGCCCAAAGAGCCCTTCAGAAACTGTTAGCCTTTGTGTCTTCAGAACTCTAAATCACACCAAATTGATCAAAGTTACATCTTTATTCGGCAGAAGGGAATCACCTTCTCAACACACATTTCTCCCTCTAGAAAAGGCAGGGCATAATGGATATATGAGAGCTGTTGCCATTTCTGTCTGCAGTAATTTCATGCACAAACAGGTGTACAGGATGGCGACCCCCCACCTTCAATTCGTATGTCGGACAAAACGAATAACAGCTAACAAAATCAAATGCGGAATATTTTAATCCTTTCATTAGGTAAGAATAGCTTTCTTCCCAACAGTTCTTCCTTATTAGGAAAAACTCAAGACATCTACAGATCCTCCAACTGTTATTCAAACTCTAAGCCACTAAAGTCTTTCAAGCATCTGGCGTGTTTTATGCTCCGTGGCAGTTCCGTTAGCTTCGAATTGAATGATTTATTACCATATAACCTAAGCCTCTGATGAGATTATGCTGCCAATTTGTGCCTTCTTTGCGAAGAGAGGTCTCCTCAAACCCGGGCTTAGGACTGAACGTGGTGAATCTCAATTAAAGGGTGACCTTTACAAGACAAGGGAAATGTTAATTCATGCTCACCTAAATGGCTTTAACCCCACTTGAAAGCAAGGCTTTCTAAAGCTGCCCACTACTCTGTCACTGCAAAGTTTCATTTCAACATTATCAAGATAAAAACTCTTCAGTGTAAGAAAATATATACATCCATCCGTCAAAGCCAAAGGAGATAATCTGAATGCTAATACAGCTGTCCCTGGAGCATTTTTTATACCACTTGAAAAACAATGATTTCGCATTTTTAAGGGACTTCAAATACAGATTAGAGGCATTCAAATGACAGGGCCAGAGATTAAACACTTTACCCAAGGAACAGGTACAAGACAAGGCAAAGGCAACAGCTACTGCCTCCCTGCTCACCCTTAAAAAAAAAAAAAAATCAGTATTTCAGCAATGTATTTACAGTCTTGCTAATTAAGTTGGTGAAAACAATGAAATTGCAGACAAGGAAACAAGAATTTGACCTGCACTAATGGATCTGGACAAGCTTCAATATGAAAAGTAAGAACTTGCTTAAAAATCCAAATTTCAGCAAATTTCAACGTAAAATGTAAGCACCTAGGAGCATCTTTGGACTCTACGCAGTTAATGGGCCAGATTTTAAAATAAATATATACACACACATATACACAGTGCTATCACAGTAATTGTAAAGTAAAGTGATCATTCTAGAAAGTATATATCTGATATAAAGCTTTTTGAAGTAGTATATATCCTCTTGAAGGATATGTATTGCAATTTTGGGTAACCTGGTCACTACAAATCCAAAAAAAACCCTGATTAACTGGCTAACCTTCGCCAGGTCGAATTCTGACCCGGCTAACCATATTCAGCTAATCCACACCCCCGACTGGATAGTTTTATTCTTTGTTTTACAGCCTAATATGGTGTTACTTAGCAACTGCCAAACCCTGATTCAAATGGTTGTAAGTTACTGTCATTAACAGACATGAAGGAATCTAAACGCAGGGTACCAAAAGCACAATGGAATGCTTTGGTAACAACCAAAAACCCAACATGAGAGCAACCTAAAATGATCCCTTCAATGGGTCAAGGAAATGGATCTGCAGTAAATAACATCCAAAGGAAAGCCAGAGTTCAAAACCAGGATTTTAGTTTCAGCCAATTAAAATCTTAATTGACAACAACAAGACAACGGCAGTACCATCCACCCTACGGACCCTCTTCCACTCTTTCAGGTGGTAGCAGCCCACTCCCACCAGTGCAGCAATGAATATTCCTCAAAGCAATGCAGATTGGTATGATCAGGTCTGGTTTTGGACAAACAGAGAATGCTAAACAGCAAGACAGAACAGTTTTAAATAAGTGGTTTATTGCTGAACTTGACACGAAAGCAGAAATTCCAGGAGAACGTGAAGCTCTCCTAAGGAGAGAAAGGAAGAGCACATTATTTCAGACCACAGTTTAACTGCATCACAGAGATTTTACTGCTGGCTGTACTGATGAAAAGTTTCCACTGTCCTTCAGCAAAGCAAAGCGTGATCTATCTGTTCCAGCCCGGGACGCTGCCTTGGCACAGTCCACTGCCCGGCACAGCCCAGCCCAGACAGCTTCTCACTGGAGAATACAAGGGAAAAAGGAGAGGAGATACGCTCCAGGTCAGGTAAGTCACACTACAGAGATGCTCCCTTTTATTCGCACCACTTAATGTTCACTTAGGTTAGGTTACACTCAATTAGAAATTAAACATACAGACTGATTTTATTGGATATCAGGACTTGTACATCTCGCTGAACCAAGCTGAGGTGGCTCAGTACCTCTGACAGCCTGGTCTTCCTGAAAAAACAGCTCCAGGAACTGATACAAAGCAGGATGTTATGGTTCACCAACATAAATACTTCGTACCTATTCTGTTTTAACGTGCATAATACAAGATAATTCCACAGCATCTTTGTAAATTCACCAAAAAGTCCTCAAATTCTTTAATAATCCAAAACTCAAAGCTGAAAAACAGTTGTGAATAAGTACCTTGAAAAACCGACGACTGCTTTCCCAACAAGGGACACTGGCACGGTGTCCCAGAAAACCTGAGAGTCTCTTTGCCCAGAGCTGTAGCAACACAACCTAGACCCGGCTAGAGCAGCCTCCCAGCAATATTAAGACTGAAGTATCCACCTGGGGAGTATTTTACAAACTGAGTACTTTTTTCAGCATCTTTACTCATATAGAATCATAGAATGGTTAGGGTTGGAAGGGACCTTAAAGATCATCTAGTTCCAACCCCCCTGCCATATGAACGAGGGAGCGAAGTTTAGCACTAGTAGTAGAGTCATGAAGATGGAAAATCCAAGCTGATGGCAGAACTCATAACTGATTCCATCATCTTTCATTTTCAGTCTCTATTTGAGAAGCTCTTACTGAAACACCACTTGGATGTCCTGTTACTTTGGGGTTTTGTATTAAGAAAGGGACTGTGTGGCATCTGTCATTCTGCCTAGTAGATTACTAGAGGTCCTTGGGATCTGAAGCAAGGAGAAGAGTGTGTGGGGCCAAAGACTAAAGCAAGAGGAGCTTGAGGGCAAGACCAAGGCCTTATTTAGAAGCCCTGAACAGAGTCCCAGACCCGAACACCAAAGGTTGCCATGGCTGAAGGTTGGAGTGCATTGCCAAGGCCACCTCAGGGAGCAAAGCAGAACTTGGCAGAGCTGCCAGGCTGGCATGAGGTCCAACCTGTGAGGATAAACTGAAGGTGTAAGCTATGAGAGAGCTGCCTTAACAACGTGACTGTTTCCAAAAAGGATACAATAGCCACCAAGAATGCGGCTAACATGGCTGCTAGCAACAATTAACTCCACAATATTTGCTTTCATGAACAATTCTGCCCAGAAATAAGAAGTGTTTGGTCATTTCAAAAAGCAGACGGATGATGGCTGATTTCCCACCCTCCTGTAGAGATGCTAACTGGCACTCGTGGTAGTCAGCAAGTATCGATCGGCCATCAAACATGATCCGTATTGCCTTAGCCTGCTCTAAGTCCCCGACACAAGCTGTGGATGCCCCATCCCTGGTAGTGTCCAAGGCCAGGCTGGATGAGGCTTGGAGCAACCTGGTCTATGGAAGGTGTCCTTGCCCATGGCAGGGGGGTTGGAACTAGATTATCTTTAAGGTCCCTTCCAACCCAAACCATTCTGTGATTCTATACAAGCCAACAAAGATTTCACAGCCCAAACCTGACTTGCAACACCTTACATCTCTGAGAAGAGGGAAGAGTTAAGTGGGAGATCTAAAGTGCCCCCAAACCCTTAAGTGTTCTCTAGAAGCGACAGAGATGCCCTGCATCTCTTTCACAGACCCCAAAGGCGGCGAAGGTCACGCTTTGATAAGCGCTAACATACGGCCTCGGACACCAGCAAGGGACCACAAAAATATGTTTAAAAACACACGTGCCATACGCTCGCTTAAAAGAGCTGATACAACGTGACACGTCTTAAAATGATTGCATTGCCTCCTTCCCTGGAATACAAATACTTTGAATATTAAAAACAGTGTGCAGGATTCTCAAAGCATTGATTGGAAAATGCGGACTAACCCCAGGAAAGCCAGGAAAACCTGTGGCTGTAAATCACATCCAAAGCGTGTTCTCACTAAGGCCAAGAGGAGGAAAGCTCTTTGCACAGCGAGGAGGGCGCTAACAAAACAAACGATCTCTCCTGCTTCCATTTTTAGGTATCTCCCTCCTCTTTTTGCCTCCCTCTGAATTCGACGTAGCTTTAATAACAATCTCAGAGGCAAAATCAAGAAACAAATTATTTTCTTACACGTAATCCCCCTTTCGCTGTCAAGTGCCTGACCCCAGTTTGATAATCTCATTTCCTGAGAATCAAAATGCTGGAAATTTAAGCTTCCTAGAGTGTTAATTGCGGCCCTGCTCCATTGCTAATCAAAAAATTGGATGTTTTGCATGAAAATGCTGCTCTAATTAATTCTCAGTCATAAAGCGCCCCAGTTTTAATAACCCCTCCTTGATTGGATAGCCTTTGAAGAGACAGTGCAGCTAATCCGCTAAACCAGAAAAAACACACGCCGAGGAAATAATAAGTGGGCTTACAAGGTCTGAACGAGATGATTGCATTAATACTGTCAAACCACAAAAAAGCGATTCTCTCCCCTCTCCTCCCTCCCCAAGCTCAAAGCAAGCTGTGATCCTGCGCATCACAGGGAGACAAAAGCAGCTGCGTGACAGGAGGTTCGTAACATCAAACCCTCTCCCCCTCCTTCGCACAACCAACTTGCTGATTCTTCAACGGGTTATTCCCCAGCCTTTTCTAAGGGGTGTTTTTAACCGGGACTGTCCACTTGTCACGACGTCTCCTTTAACCAGACAAGAATTATATTGCTTCCCCCTCCCCACTGCCTCTGACTGACAACATCTTATCATACACATCTCTAAGAGGTGCTGAACAGAGTTTTCATTATCCGAAACGTCAAGATTCGTTTTTGTCACCGGCGAACACAGCTGGCTCCCCCGGCAGCTCTTTGGTGAATCCAAATGGAACAAGGCACCTACAAATAACTGCGTTTTGCCCGGACCTGGCCTTACACTGTGCCCTTGTCATATCAGATACCAGTTGCCTCTGCTGCTATTTCTTGGCATCAAAATCTTAATTAGCAGAGTGTGTCTTTGATTTCCTTAATTACTTAAAACCATATGGTATGAAATTTTCAGGCTTGGACTGAGAATAGATGAACAGCGTACTAGCGAGTAACCCAAATCCACTCCCTCATCCTAAATTTGTACTGTAGGGACATTTGATATTTGATAGCCTGGACAATAAGAAAAAACTCCTTGAAGGTTCTAATTAAAAGAAATAAGGTTAGAAAAAAAAATCCAGTATCTATAGATTCATTAGATTAGACCTTTATTTCACCACCAGACTGGCCAGAGCTGGGCAAAATACACCTTTAGTTTTGCAGTTTTCCTACCAAGGACCAGGCTTGACCCTTTAAACTTGCAGAAACTGGTTAACTCGAAACAACATCAGTTATGCCTGAGCCATTCAGCCAAGATCCAAACTTCTAGTGACACCCGCTGTGACCCAAGAGACGAACACACGCCCAAATATTGAGACATTCAGCTAAGAAAGATGATGCTGCACACGGTAGCGGGGAAAAAGGAAGTCTTATGCACGATATTAGCTGAACTACTGGCCAACTTTGAGATATTTGAGTGTTGCATATTTAAAATCTGTAAGACTCTTTCATTAGATTTTTCTTTTTTCTTTCATTTTGGAGTTTAAAAATTAAATTTATATAATGCTCTGGTACTCCCACCATGAGAAAAGTTTCTATGAAGGAGTCCTGGGTATTTAAAATCACCTCTGGATTAAACATTAAGAAAAATGAAGCAAAGGGAATTTTCTTAAGAAGTAAACCAAAGTGTCCTGCATCACGGGGATGATCTGGACTGAAACTGCTTAAAAATAACTTCCTAAAGAAGTACAGAATTTTTGCTGTTTTCAGTTCAGGACACAAAACGTGCCCAATAGCTGGGGAAACCCTGCTTTGGGGTGTGCATTTCATTATCTGTCCTGTTAAGGACTTTCACTGGGAAGTCACTTATCTTTTTCCTCCCTTGTTTGTACACAAGCACTGCCCGACCTCCCAGCGACAGTAAGGGCACCGACTCATCTGCACGAGGCCCAGGTGGCAGGATCAGAGAAAAAACAAATTCTCAGAAAGAGAACCAAGGAAAATAAAAACCCCCAAAGGCACAACTGACAACACAGGGGTATTTTCAGTCCTACACACTTGGAGGCAGCGATTCCTCAAGAGGCACAGCACAGCAGCATCCTCCTGAGCTCCCACTGCTCCCGGGGCTGCAGAGCCACCTCGTCCCAGCACGGCTGTACCCCAACCACCATTTATAAGAATTAATACTATAACCTATTCAGACCCAAACCAGTGCGATCTAACAGAAGACTGAAGGGCAACTCTGGGATTTTGACTAATTTTGCCTCCACCGTCCTTCCCAGGACAACGCAGCCGATAGCTCGCGCAGGCACAGCTACAACCCAAGTAAAATCCTACTCCTCAAAGACAGAGAGGTTTAATTAACGCTGAAGCGCACTGAGCTTTCAGGGTGAAAGAAATAACAAGCCCGAATTTTAGAGATGCCGAGCAGCTGTGGAGTCCATTAACATCCCCGGGAACAGCAGCTGCTTGGGAGCACTTAACATTTCATTCTTAAAAATGGCCCAGATGTACACCACCAGCCAAGCTGACCTTGGTACAAACCACCAGCGCCTGCACACAGGCAGATAACGGAGGAGCAGGATGCTATTTTCCATGCTGATCAGCACCCTCGAGGCTCTTCAGATTTTCACAGCATATAAAAATGTCTTTTCCCGTTTCTACTGATAAACTAAACGGAAGCCACTGTTACCATAAGCATAACATACAGCTACGTGAACTCCCCACGGCCACAGGTCTTTGAAACAATACCCGATATAGCTAGAAGGAGCCTATAACCGACACCACCTTTGACAAAGTAATACCATGCTCGAACTGGCCAGCAGGTCAAGGGAGGGGATTCTCCCCAACTACTCTGCGCTTTTGAGACCCCACCTGGAGTGCTGCGTCCAGCTGGGGAGCCCTCAACATCAGAAGTTGGAGCAAGTCCAGAGGAGGCCACAGAGATGCTCAGAGGGCTGAAGTACCTCTCATGTGCTGAAAGGCGGAGAGAGTTGGGCTTGTTCAGCCTGGAGAAGAGAAGGCTCTGGGGAGCCCTTATTGCACCTTCCAGTGCCTGAAGGAGGCTACAAGGAAGCTGGGGGGGACTTTGTACAAGGGCCTCGAGTGACAGAACAAGGGGTAACAGCTTTAAATTGAAAGTGGGGAGCTTTAGATTAGATACCAGGAAGAAATTCTTCCTGGAGAGTGTGGGGAGGCACTGGGACAGGTTGCCCAGAGAAGCTGTGGATGCCCCATCCCTGGGAGTGTCCAAGGCCAGGCTGGATGAGGCTTGGAGCACCCTGGTCTAGTGGAAGGGTGGCAGGGGGGGTGGAACTAGATGGTCTTTAAAGTCCCTTCCAACCCAAACCATCCTGTGATTCTATGAAATTATCAGCCAAGAGCAAGCAGCACAGTGGCTGCTGGTGAGACATCCCATGCCCTCAGAGCTCTCCTACACTGGGATTTCTGAATCCTACACCCATGAGGCTATCCACAAGTAAGGAAGATCACTAGCTCAGATTAGGCACCTTCTTAAATAAAGATTATGTCTACTGAGCTTTCCATTTTCTGTTAGGGCTCCTTTCACTTCTGTTGTTGGCTTGCATTTATTTATGTTTTGCATTTTTTAATTGACTCGCATCTCCAGAATCCAGCTCCTGCCACTGCTCCTTTCCCCCAGCCCCACACAATGTAGACACCTAAACCTCCTGGAAGACAGATTTCTAGACACTTGTGCAAAGGAACTGTGCTGGCAAAGGTTGCTAGATCACGTGAAAACTGATCCTTTCAGGTGTCTACAACGCACCTATCACGGATGTCCCATGCTCAATGCGACAAGATTAAAACCTTGGTTAGTGCTTTTGAAAAGCAGCACCAGAAAACGCAATCAGATGTGCACAGATACTATCCAGAACAGTAGTGGTCTTTTTCTTTATTTTTATTTGTAAACATGTTTTCCAGATACCAATTACACGCAATTTAGTGAAAAACACCCTCAACAAGGCCTCCACAGACCATCTCCTGTCGTACCGTGCAGCCCTGGTGACCGTCTCCTACCATCTACTGTCCCCGCCTGCAGCCCTTGACCTCCCTCAACAGCAAGAAACCACACTGTTCTTCTATTCCCAAGAAATCACTGGGAACTGAAGGCAGCAGCGAAGTGAAATAAGGTGCACACATGGAATTCATTCCACCAGTCAGCAACAGGCAACCACCTCTGCAGTGGAGTACAGCAATAATTTAGCCTAGCTGCTGCTAAGAGTTACCTGACCTTCCGTCTGTCCAGCTGGCTGTCCCGTCCTCCCAAAAGTCAACCTGAGGAGTCAATTCCTGCCAAACATGGCAGAGGCACAGATCTGAAAAGCAGTAAGTTCTTAGACGTTTTTATGAAAACAGACAGCCGTGCAGGTGACAGCAGGATAAACATGTGCTTCCAGGGAAGGAGAGCTGCAGCGAGGATGTGTTAGCTCTCCCACCAGCACGTTTCCTACCACGGCACGGGGCTGGATCCATGGTACACAATTCTCTTAACCCAGCCACAGTGCATCATGCTTTTTGCTTCGTGCATGGCCTGGAGACATAGGCAGGCACTGGTGGGTGTCAGGAAGACAGATGTGAGGGAGATCTATGTTTATGTCTGTTGGTCTGTGTCTCAAACTATATATTTTTTTTATTTTGTTCCCCATCTCACAGTATTCTGTGGGGAAAGCAATTATTGTCCTTTTCACATAGGGATATATGTGGGAGTAAGGAACAAAGTAACTTGCTCCAAAGCACTGTTTTGGCAAACTTGGACCTCCCAGTCCTGCTTTACTGTCTAGTGCAAGCATTCTCTATTCATGCTGTGGTCTACTGTACAGACTAATTCTGACCATCTTCCTAGGCTGACCTTGGAGGTCACCTAAGGATACAGGTTCCAACCACTAAAGCTGAAATTTTATTCCAGGAGGCACCTGCTGCATGGCTTATCAAAGGCTGTATGGACTAGCTGCCTGAACCTTGGACGCTCAGAGGGTTAGGAAGGAGAATTTCCCTCCAGCTCCCGAATTT
>NW_010268789.1:14600-14984 GCF_000690775.1 Eurypyga helias
AACTATATATTTTTTTTATTTTGTTCCCCATCTCACAGTATTCTGTGGGGAAAGCAATTATTGTCCTTTTCACATAGGGATATATGTGGGAGTAAGGAACAAAGTAACTTGCTCCAAAGCACTGTTTTGGCAAACTTGGACCTCCCAGTCCTGCTTTACTGTCTAGTGCAAGCATTCTCTATTCATGCTGTGGTCTACTGTAGAGACTAATTCTGACCATCTTCCTAGGCTGACCTTGGAGGTCACCTAAGGATACAGGTTCCAACCACTAAAGCTGAAATTTTATTCCAGGAGGCACCTGCTGCATGGCTTATCAAAGGCTGTATGGACTAGCTGCCTGAACCTTGGACGCTCAGAGGGTTAGGAAGGAGAATTTCCCTTCAC
>NW_010268789.1:15009-18698 GCF_000690775.1 Eurypyga helias
TACCTTCATGTCATGGTTGACAGGAATTCAAACTGGAGAAACTATACACCACAAACTTCTTCCACAACTGCACAAGCAACTGTGTGGTGGTCTCAGCCTCCTGAATACTCAGGGATTAATTTGACTCAAAACCAAACCACTGGAATGCTGAAGGATATGACTGAATATTTTTTTGAGAAAGCTGAATATTTCTGGAGGAAAATTATAGCAAGCAAAGCCCTCAAAGCACAACACTCCATTCTGAAGGGCAGCATGCCCTGGAGGTATTTAAGAGACACACCGATGTGATGCTCAGGGACATGGTTTAGGGTAAGCTTGGCAGTGCTGGGTTGACAGTCAGACTTTATAATCTTAAAGGTTTTCTCCAACCAAAACAATTTATGGTTATACTTTATGAGATGAAGTAGGTTTACAGACACAGTGAGAAGTGTGGCTAACAAAGGAAGGGCGTTAAGGGAAAAAAGGAGACACATCTGACATAAACACAAGGCTTCGCTCATTCAGCTGCTCACAGAATAAACTTACCTGATTTTAAAATATACCCCCATTATTTAAGACAGTCTATAAAAAGAACATCATATTTGACAAATGGCAGGAGGGTTCCAGTGACGAAAATGTAAATTCCCCAGCCAGCACAGGGCCAAGACACATTCCTGGGGAAAACAGCCCTTCTAGACTACCATTCACATAGTGCCCCAGGTTGCTATTGGAAGTACAACGTCAGAAGTGGTTTCTTTTATACCAAAACAAGTAATGATCATCGTTAAGCTTCTTGTTTGTGGAGGTTGTTCTGTTTGTGGGTTTGGCTTTGGGTTTTTTAATCCTAGAATGGTTTGGGTTGGAAGGGCCCTTAAAGATCACCTAGTTCCACCCCCCCTGCCATGGGCAGCAACCACCTTTGACATTGTACTTCCAACAACCACCTGGGGCACCACAGGTCTGTTAGTCTAGAAGGGGTATTTCTGTTATGTACTTGCTTCCCCCGCCTCCTTTTCCATGACAATTGTCAAACAACTTGTGTGTCCGACTTCAAGGGAAAAATACACAGCCTAAGTCTTCCTCCCCCGGTGTCAGTGGAGTAAGACACAACAATTAAACCTTCCATCTCTAAATCACTTACAGCAGGTCCCTTTCTCCCACTGCGGGATAATGTGTGCCTTATGCACCACACTATTTCTGTCCAAATGAAAGAGGTTAATGACAAAGCATCACTCTGATCTTCGCACATTTGATGGCTATTTAAATTAAATTCTTATTTCAAAAAGTTAGCATGAGCCAAACTTTCATAAGTTGGTGGTTTGTGTTTTTTTTTTTAATGCATATGTTTCTTTGAAGATCTTTTCAGGAAAAAGAATTCCTAACAAGCCACCCTCCCCCTGCTGCCACTGAAAAATCATCCCTGTGGATAAGGCTGTCAGGGAGAGAAACTGTGTAGCATTCACAGAAGTGTGTCACATGCCTGCCTTCCAGTAACCTGATTGAACAATTAAATTGTATTTTTCTTTAAAAGGGGTAAAAAAAAATTCAAAATGCAGATCTTGCTGTGGTCTGGGATTCAGGAAGATTAATGAGCTACCTAAAAGGGAACAGCAGCTTATAATAGAAAGAGAGGACAGTACATTTTTAACATAAAGTTCAAAGGGAAACTTTTCTTGATGGTTAAACTGCAAAGATTTCTCAGCAAAGTCATCTCATCTATTGTCCCTACTGACTCCCTACACTGACTTTTTGTCACTTATTGCATCACGTTCAAGCTCTTCCAATTCATCCAGAAAGGGCAACATAATCTTGTCCCTATCCACACTAATTCCTATTTTTTACTTCTTTGTCAGCTCGTAGGCTTTGTTCTTTCCAACCCCGCGCTAGCTCGGCAGCTGGAAATCTGCAGAGCTCTTTTGCATCCTCCTCTCCTGAAAACGCTCATAACCTCCCGCTCACGACACATGTTGCCTCCAGATTTGTCTTCCATCAATAAGGAGTCGCTCTTTGATGAAATCTGGCTGTGCCCATCAGTAACGAGTTCTGAACCCAGGAAAGGGGCTGTTTAGAAACAAATCCTCGGTTTAGTCTAACAGCAATGGTAACCACAAAAACACCCACATCTCAGCCACAATTGCTACGAAGAGGATGCAGACATGGAGCGAGTCTATACTCTTCTCCACAGTGTTTTTGAAGCCAAAAGGACAACAGACCAGGTCAGGTTGTGGAGGCACCTGGCAACGACAAAAGGCACCAGGACTCTTTGGGATGAGACCTGAATTTTTGGAGGCAAGTGTTGCAGGCTTCCCAATGGCCCCATCCCTGCTCCAAACTCAGTGCTCTCAACAGCTTCAAAATTCTTGGCTTTGAACCCACCTTTGTCCCGTGCAGTTTGTTGCACAGAGCTACAAAACATGTGGAGAAGTAAGTAATTAAATCCTATTGCCCACTGGTGTAAGAAAATGATGGTGCAATGTAACAGCTTACACTTTACAACACCCTGCTGACCCAGGAAACTTCTTTCAGCTGATCCCAGGGACAAGAGGACATGACAGATTTTGAAGGTGAGAACCTGAGTCTCAAAAGGTAAAGAGCTGTAAGTTAAACACCTTTCAAGTGTGTATAAATTGTGATGCCATATTTTGAAAGGCAGGTTTTATTCCTACATGGAGTCAGATCATAGTGTGGGCAACTGTCAACTTCAGCGCATCTTTATCTCAGATTCTTCCTTCACAGCCCATCCAAAAGTATCTGAACATTCACCCTAGAGCACACCATTAGATCTTGAACCATCAATACTGAGATCATCTTTGTAGAGTCCCCTACGGGAAGCAACGTATCCACAAGAACACCACGTTCCTTCCAAGCCTGCTATTCCCACTGTTGTGGGTTTAACTTGTCACTGAGGACAACCAAAGTGATAAAAGGAGGAAGGGAACACAAAGTCATCCAAAATTTCTCTTGTAAACTACAAAACATCCTCAATTAGAAGCCAACTGAAAATTACCATGAGTAGGATTTCAAGGAGAAATTCTAACCTTGTCCATCACCAATATTTGAAGAGTACATATCATTTTTTGTTCTGATTAGCCCAGTAAGAAATGAGAATAGATGATATAAAATCATTTAGTCCTGCTATACATTTTCAAGACAGCATTAAGATCTTCCTTTGATTTTGCTCCAAACAACAACACTTTTCCTGAATGGTCTAATTCACAAAACAAACATGAAACAATGTCAAGCTCAGAGGAGAGCACACTTCTCTCTGCAGACACAGCACTTGCCACGAGTAATATAAACCAGGCAGAGTCGACCAACTCTTCAAATTCACCATTTCCAAACACTCTGCAACTCTTCATCATCAAGCGTTGTACAAAAGACACAGAATTGGTTACTTTAGTCTTGCAGCCTCAAATGTGAGCTGAGCTTAGCTCCCAGAGCAATCCAGGGTAGGTATCACATTCAGTGTGTGATGTAACAAATAAACAGCAGGTAAGAAGCAGACAGAGGCCCCAAGTATCCCAAAGCAATGCTTATGGTGAGGCTCTGCATCTCACCCACTGTTTTATGAGTATATTTTAAGACACGGACCTCTACGTGAAAATGCAGAGTGAATCAAGAGAAACCCTGCTGTTCCAAAACATGACAGGAATAAAAAAAACAGAACTTAAAAATTGAACATATTTAGACAGGCTGGGTGGAGAATGGAT
>NW_010268790.1:0-2508 GCF_000690775.1 Eurypyga helias
GCCGGAGTTAAACCACAACACACCATGACCATTATTGAGTGTCAAAGCCTAAATTGCTATATGGAATAACCTACATGGCACTAAAACATTCTAGTACTGTAGCCTGAATTCCAACTCTTTGCATTTCATTGGTCCTTGCTTTTCACATACGTATCTTTGTTTCAAACAACTTAAGCACAAACGTTCATAAGTTACTGGAAATGAAGATGAGAATTTACCCCATAATGTCATTGAAATTGCATATTGTGACTGGATAATGGTCTCCAACAGATAGCAAATATATGTACTGAAGCAAAGCTGACATGTTTATTTTCAAAGCTGGAGACCATTTTTCAATCACAACATTCAATTTCTTTTTCATTAATTCCATTACAGTATCATGGTTCATTGACAATTGAAGAGCAAGTATATTAAATAGATGAGAGTGACCCACAGACTCAGAAAAGCAGATGTTTGTTGTACTAGTTAAAAGATCTAGTAATCATTATACTTGGATAGGTGGAAAACTTTGGTGATTATATATTTTATACTGTCATGCATAACATTCATGTAGATACAAAACCCAATGACAACCATGCAGATGTCAGAATTTCATCCAGAGAAATAGGCTTGCTTAGTTTGTTCAACACGTTACTGTTCAATTTAATACTGACTACTTAATCAAACTTAAATAGACTAAACCTCACCTTTAATCACTCAGTGGTGGTGGACTTTTCAGGTAGGGTGTCTTCCCTATGGATTATTGATAAACATACACCTGTACAGGTAGGAAGCTCAAAACATACTTGTTAATTATCTCAGCAGCAACTTCACATAAAAGGTAATGGAATATATGGAAAGAAGTGAGAGAGAAGTTTACATTTTACCAATATCAGTAATAACTTTTTTTAATCAAATTTCAGTGAGATCTGTAATTAGCAGTGCAGAATCTGTAGTGAAATGACCTCATACTCTGATCAGACCTTATTTGATTTATTTCTGTCAGTGCAAAATCCTGGGAAAGGGAAAAAGACAACTGAACCTCAATATTTTTGAAGGTGTACCCTGCACTGACATAAAGACTAAGCTAACATTGTCTCCCCATGAGAAGACACCCTCTCAACCCACATGCCAGCATTGTGGAATTCACCCTCACTGCTTACCATGTGCCCAGCATGAGCACAGGTGAACAAGGACATACTGCTAACAAAGGAAGGGGAGCTGTTATTTATTATTCATCAATCTCCAGGGCTTCTTTGCCACTCACAGTTAGCGTACTTGCCATAGACATTATTTACCATTTGACAGTTCAATTCAGGTACATCTAACGAAGACAGTGCTTGTAGCTAGCACTCATGTATACTAGAACAGTCAGTATCTCTCAAGCATGACATGCACATTATAGAGCAAATGCAAATGAACAGGACCTGTTGCAAAGAGCTTACAATTTAATATGAGGGAGAGAAAGACCAGCAAGTTGGGGCACAAAGAGAACCGAGAGGAGAGAAATATTAGTAAGCCAAAGCATTTACAAATCAATTCACACACTCTGAAAAATTCCACATTGGCCTAAGACCGTAACATATGTATATGATATGGTAATACGATATAGGTGGGCCAGATGAGATCCACCCAAGGGTACTAAGATGGTGGAAGTGCTCACCAAGCCACTTTCAATCATTTATCAACAGTCATGGTTAACCAGGGAAGTCCAGGTTAGAAAGTGTGTCACTCATTTGCAAGAAAGGCCAGAAGGAGAATCTGGGAAACTACAGGCCTCTCAGCCCAACCTTCCTGTTGGGGAAGATGGAGCAGATCATCTTGGGTACCATCTCTCGTGGTTTAGCCCTGTCAGGCAATTAAGCACCACGAATAGCTCTGCCACTCCACTCCGCATTAACTTCTGCCACATGGGTCTAGTGCAGTAAACTTCGTTTGGGTTGGTAAATGTTTGTGGGTTGTTTGTGTCCCGGTAAATGATAGCCAGCACACTAGTTATCTTTGTTACTGGATGCCTTTCTCCATGCTGGTCCACCTGCGTAGCTGTTGTGACACACTTTCTCTAAAAGGGTACCTCTCCTTTGCACTGGTCAGGAGTCGTTTCCAGAGGCTGATGTTTTGTGGTCTACGTCCAATTGCTTTATCAATGCCCCCTTCTCTGGCAAGTGACTCCACTGTTTAGCCTCTTTCCCCTCTAGCTCCATACTACTGGCCCCATTATCCCAGCAGCGGAGCAGCCAGGTCATGATATGTTCACCTGGGCAGTGGCTGAAGTCTCTACAGATGTCCCGTAGCTCCCTCAGGGATAAAGACCGTGTGGTCACAATGGCTTCATCCTCCATCTCTGACCCTTGAGATGGCCCTGCTCCTATCCCCTTATTATTTGTTTCTGTTGCCCAGGATGGCCCTGCTACCTCTTCATCCTTGACTATGCAGACTGATTTATATGTGTATTTCTTTTTCTGAACTAGGGCCACTGACCGTGGTCGACCCTGACAATAGCATATAAAAGACTGAGGAAGTGACGAC
>NW_010268790.1:2568-2776 GCF_000690775.1 Eurypyga helias
GCATGGTGAAGGGTGATGCAGGCATTGGAGACTAGATGCAGGTACGGTAGATGGTGATGCAGGTGTGGTGGATAGTGATGAAGACATTGGGGCTGACATAGGGGTGGTTGCAGCCATGCTTGCAGTTGCACAGGCTCAGGTTACCAGTCTGCTCCCCGTCCATGCTGCCCCCTTGCACAAGTAGCTCAGGTGGCTGCACAAATCCTGT